>NC_133327.1:442705188-442827688 GCF_042186555.1 Aquarana catesbeiana
ATGAGGGGACAGCAAATTTACACTGTTATACAAGCTGTACACTCACTACTTTACATTCTAGCAAAGTGTCATTTGTTCAGTGTTGTCAAAAGAAAAGATATAATAAAATATTTTTAAAAATGTGAAGGGTGTACTCACTTTTGTGAGATACTGTATGTGCCACTTTGTGTTGGCCTATCACATAAAATCCAAAAAAATACATTTACGTTTTTGGTTGTAACATGACAAAATGTGGAAAATGTTAAGGGGTATAAATACTTTTTCAAGGCATTGTATATAGAAACATACATTGCTCCATTCAGCTGAGCTCATTATTTATGCTCTAGTACTATCTAGTGACCCTCTACCAACAGCGGTCTTGTTTTTTTTTTCATTTTCTTTACATAACAAACCACGCGCGCTGAGGAAATGTATCTGCTTCAGAATGAAACTCATGCAAGAACACAAAGAGCTTTTTAAGAAATTTGGGGTTTGCTTCAAATGCTGTGCGTCCATTGAACACCATACTAAAGACTGTTAGTCCACTATTAAGAACATAGAATGTGACAGTAATGATCACAGGAAAATCCATTTCAAGACAGTCCTACTGTGTGTACAGGTAATCCTCCTGAGGCAAAGCATGGCAGGGACAACACAGACCAAACAGAGCCCCATACTCCAGTTTTCATTACATGTATAGAAGTATGTGTAACAAATCCTGTACAAAAATATACTTAGTTTGTTTTATACTGCACTTGCTGTCCTGTAGACATCAATGGGAGTGCATGGAAAGCTCATGTAAACTGCATTTCCGTGCATTTTGATGTATTTATGGCAGCATTTTATGTATAAAATCCAGCCTCCTCCTTCCAAAAAAGGATCAGCATGAAAAAAAGTGTCAAAATCGCATGACGTTGCACTATAAAAAGGTGCTGAAAAACACATCAACATGCAGCAGCACTAGTGTAAACCTAGGCTAATTGTCAACCTTAAAAGACTGTAAAACTGTATACTAGACCAGATGATTAAGGTAACCGATCGCTTGCTAGATCAAAACATTTTGACTTGTTAAACATAACAGGAGATGCCTTACCATACCTGTGCTGGCATCACAGAAGTTTCAAACAGGAGAGCCACTGGTCTTGTATTAGCTCCCCTGAATGGCAGTGCAGAAATATCATTGCCCACTTTCATTGAATGCAACCAAATTCCAACCAATAGAGAGGAGATCCCTTCTTCTGCAGCTGCCTCTTACCACTCTCACTTGAGAGGTATAGCTGACCACATACCTCTCATATGCTCTCAAAAAAGAAACTACCAAATATTAGTCAGCATACAGAAGCACAATTTCTTTACAATGCACCCTGAACAGAAAAACTTGTGTAACATCCTTGCAAGCCAGATCAGGGTAGTCTTTGACTCAAGTGCTCAATGTGAGTGTGTTTTCCTCAACAATGTCCTTCCCACTGGATCTAATCTGAAGAACAACCTTGCAGTGTTTTGCCCTGCTTCAGTCAAGAACTAATTACTGTTATGGCCAACATTCTGCAAATGTTCCACTGTTTCATTGTCAGAGTAGACAACGGAAACTTACTGAAGTTCTGACAACGACTACCGAACGAAAGTACATGTTTTTGGTAACAGTTCTTTTCTTGCTGTAGCAAATTTTGGGCTGAGAAAGACAGCTTAAGAAGGTGAAAACTAATTTTGATCTGATGCATGTGAATTTGTGGAAAACTATTTCTAAGTAGACAACATGCTCAAGCCTACAGAAGAAGCAATTGATTCTCAGGAGACCTCAGGCAGAGCTGCCACTGCCAACCTCAGGCTTCACAAAATTGTCTCTAATAGTGAAAAGGTAATGAAAGCCTTTCCCTCTGAAGACAGTGTTAGGGTAAAGGGATTGGAGCTAGAAACAGATTTTCCCTTTACGCAATGTAGCTGTAGATTGTTTGGGATGTGAAACAAGACACATTCACGTTTCAAATATCAACTTGTGACAAGCCCTTCATGAAATGAAAGGTTTTGTCTCTTGTGAACAGCATTTATGAAACTAGGTTTCAGAGAACCCTTTGGGCTGGCTATACATTATACAACTTTTTTATTCAATTTCCTTTAGATTTACCTTCAACTATGTAGAGTAAGGGCCTGCCGGACTGCATACAAATTGAAAGTGTTTAGGTTTTACCTCATATTGTATGGTTTTGGTAAATCTTAAGGAAAATTGTACAAGAAAAATTTATAATGTATGGCCAGACTTACTGTTCAGGGCAAGATACTTCTAAATTAGCTTACTTCTGAAAATACAGATTAGTATACCCCATTAAATACACACAATAAGTGTGCATCAATACAAAACAACCTGATCATGGGGGATCAGGAAGGAATCAGATCATGCTTTGCTTTTTTTTTTTTACTTCCTCTGGATCCACTGTGGGTATAGGCTTGTATACAGTTGGGACAGAAAGTATTCAGACCCCCTTAAATTTTTCACTCTTTGTTATATTGCAGCCATTTGCTAAAATCATTTCAGTTAATTTTTTTCCCTCGTTAATGTACACACAGCACCCCATATTGACAGAAAAACACTGAATTGTTGACATTTTTGCAGATTTATTAAAAAAGAAAAACTGAAATATCCCATGGTCCTAAGTATTCAGACCCTTTGCTCAGTATTTAGTAGAAACACCCTTTTGATCCAATACAGCCATGAGTCTTTTTGGGAAAGATGCAACAAGTTTTTCACACCTGGATTTTGGGATCCTCTGCCATTCCTCCGTGCAGATCCTCTCCAGTTCTGTCAGGTTGGATGGTAAACGCTGGTAGACAGCCATTTTTAGGTCTCTCCAGAGATGCTCAATTGGGTTTAAGTCAGGGCTCTGGCTAGGCCATTCAAGAACAGTTTTTGTGAAGCCACTCCTTTGTTATTTTAGCTGTGTGCTTAGGGTCATTGTCTTGTTGGAAGTATGAGGTCCTGAGCACTCTAGAGAAGGTTTTTGTCCAGGATATACCTGTACTTGGCCGCATTCATCTTTCCCTCGATTGCAACCAGTCGTCCTGTCCCTGCAGCTGAAAAACACCCCCACAGCATGATGCTGCCACCGCCATGCTTCACTGTTGGGGCTGTATTGGACAGGTGATGAGCAGTGCCTGGTTTACTCCATACATACCACTTAGAATTAAGGCCAAAAAGTTCTATCTTGGTCTCATCAGATCAGAGAATCCTATTTCTCACCATCTTGGAGTTCTTCAGGTGTTTTTTAGCAAACTCCATGCGGACTTTCATGTGTCTTGCACTGAGGAGAGGCTTCCGTCGGGCCACTCTGCCATAAAGCCTCGACTGGTGGAGGGCTGCAGTGATGGTTGACTTTCTACAACTTTCTCCCATCTCCCGACTGCATCTCTGGAGCCCAGCCACAGTGATCTTTGGCTTCTTCTTTACCTCTCTCACCAAGGCTCTTCTCCCCTGATAGCTCAGTTTGGCCGGACGGCCAGCTCTAGGAAGGGTTCTGGTCATTCCAAACGTCTTCAATTTAAGGATTATGGAGGCCTCTGTGCTCTTAGGAACCTTAAGTGCAGCAGAAATTTTTTTGTAATCTTAGCCAGATCTGTGCCTTGCCACAATTCTGTCTCTGAGCTCTTCAGGCAGCTCCTTTGACCTCATGATTCTCATTTGCTCTGACATGCACTGTGAGCTTGTAAGGTCTTATATAGACAGGTGTGTGGCTTTCCTAATCAAGTCCAATCAGTATAATCAAGCACAGCTGGACTCAAATGAAGGTGTAGAACCATCTCAAGGATGATCAGAAGAAATGGACAGCACCTGAGTGAAATATATGAGTGTCACAGCAAAGGGTCTGAATACTTAGGACCATGTGATATTTCAGTTTTTCTTTTTTAATAAATCTGCAAAAATGTCAACAATTCTGTGTTTTTCTGTCAATATGGGGTGCTGTGTGTACATTAATGAGGAAAAAAATAAACTTAAATGATTTTAGCAAATGGGTGCAATATAACAAAGAGTGAAAAATTTAAGGGGGTCTGAATACTTTCCATCCCTACTGTATATAGGATTGTACCCCACCCCTTTTATTGGTTTAACTAGATAGACTTGTGTCTTTTTTCAACCAGACTATGTAACCAAAATCAGCAGTAAAAGATACAGGAAAAATTATACATATTATATGTCAAAGTCCAATGATGTGAAAATCTTCAATGTGCTTGAAGAAAGGACTAATAAAGATCAAATAAAGTTAAGTATTTAGCCATACACTAATCTGGCGAAAATATCTTGAAGGGATGACCAAACACCTTGTGCCTTCAGCCACAGGTAACAATGGCCTCTTACCAGATATACAATATCGTACAAAAGTGAATACACCACTCACATTTTTGTAAATATTTTATTATATCTTTTCATGAGACAACACTGAAGAAATTACACTGTGCTACAATGTAAAGTAGTGAGTGTACAGCTTGTATAACAGTGTCAATTTGCTGTCCCCTCAAAATAACTTAACACACAGCCATTATTGTTTAAACCGCTGGCAACAAAAGTGAGTACACCCTAAGTGAAAATGTCCAAATTGGGCCCAATTAGCCATTTTCCCTCCCCGGTGTCATGTGATTCATCAGTGTTACAAGGTCTCAGGTGTGAATGGGGAGCAGGTGTGTTAAATTTGATGTTATCGCTATCACTCTCTCATACTGGTCACTGGAAGTTCAACATGGCACCTCGTGGCAAAGAACTCTCTGAGGATCTGAAAAAAAAGAATTGTTGCTCTACATAAAGATGGCCTAGGCTATAAGAAGATTGCCAAGACCCTGAAACTGAGCTGCAGCATGGTGGCCAACAGTTTAATAGGACAGGTTCCACTCACAACAGGCCTCACCATGGTCCACCAAAGAAGTTGAGTGCACGTGCTGAGCGTCATATCAAGAGGTTGTCTTTGGGAAATAGATGTATGAGTGCTGCCAGCATTGCTGCAGAGGTTGAAAGGGTGGGGGGTCAGCCTGTCAGTGCTCAGATTATCAAATTGGTCTGCATGGCTGTCGTCCCAGAAGGAAGCCTTATCTAAAGATAGTTACATAGTTACATAGTAGGTGAGGTTGAAAAAAGACACAAGTCCATCAAGTCCAACCTATGTGTGTGATTATGTGTCAGTATTACATTACATATTCCTGTATATTGCGGTCATTTAGGTGATTATCTAATAGTTTCTTGAAGCTATCAATGCTCCCCGCTGAGACCACCGCCTGTGGAAGGGAATTCCACATCCTTGCCGCTCTTACAGTAAAGAACCCTCTACGTAGTTTAAGGTTAAACCTCTTTTCTTCTAATTGTAATGAGTGGCCACAAATGATGCACAAGAAAGCCCGAAAACAGTTTGCTGAAGACAAGCAGACTAAGGACATGGGTTACTGGAACCATGTTCTGTGGTCTGATGAGACCAAGATAAACTTATTTGGTTCAGATGGTGTCAAGCATGTGTGGCGGAAACCAGGTGAGGAGTGCCTAAAGTCAAGCATGGTGGTGGGAGTGTCATGGTCTGGGGCTGCATGAATGCTGCCGGAACTGGGAAGCTACAGTTCATTAAGAGAACCATGAATGCCAACATGGACTGTGACATACTGAAGCAGAGCATGATCCCTTCCCTTTGGAGACTGGGCCACAGGGCAGTATTCCAACATGATAATGACCCCAAACAAACCTCCAAGAGGACCACTGCCTTGCTAAAGAAGCTGAGGGTAAAGACGATGGACTGGCCAAGCATGTCTCCAGATCTAAATCCTATTGAGCACCTGTGGGCTGTGGGGCATCCTCAAACAGAAGGTGGAGGAGCGCAAGGTCTATAACTTCCACCAGCTCCGTGATATTGTCATGGAGGAGTGGAAGAGGACTCCAGTGGCAACCTGTGAAGCTCTGGTAAACTCCATGCCCAAGAGGGTTAAAGTAGTGCAGGAAAATAATGGTGGCCACACAAAATACTGACACTTTGGGCCCAATTTGGACATTTTCACTCAGGGTTGTACTCACTTTTGTTGCCAGCGGTTTGGACATTAATGGCTGTGTGTTGAGTTATTTTGAGGGGACAGCAAATTTAAACTGTTATACAAGCTGTACACTCACTACTTTACATTTTAGCAAAGTGTAATTTCTTCAGTGTTGTCAAAAGAAAAGATATAATAAAATATTTACAAAAATGTGAGGGGTGTACTCACTTTTGTGAGATACTATAATTGATCCCTATGACAGAGATCAAGCAAGCATTTTGGTAACAAGCCTCCAGATATTTAACGGTGATCACAGCAATCCGTCAACTTTAAAACTGCTATGTTAACTTTTATTAAAAATTAACAGATTGAACATTTTCACATCATTGGACTTTGTTATATTTATTTTTCACTTATCTTTTACTGCTGATTTTGGTTGTTTTGTGTTGAAGCACACTGTATATTTATTGATTGTGACATCTAGTATTTGGAAGTTTGGTTGGTGCAGCTCTGAACACATTTTTCACACAAACCGAAGAAGAAAATATGTTTATTTATTTAGGATACCCCATTATCCAGAGAGAAACAACAAAGAGGGGAATCATGGAAAGAGTCCCTTCAAGCAGTGGTCATCAACCCTGTCCTCAGGGTCCACTAACTGGCCAAGTTTTATGTATTATCTTGGGGAGATGCAGACTAGAATACTGCAATCACTGAGCAGCAAATTATATCACCTGTGATTAGGGATGAGCTTTGTGTTCGAGTCGAACCCATGTTCGACTCGAACATCGGCTGTTCGATCGTTCGCCGAATTGCGAACGATATGGGCCATTCGCGCCAAATTCGTGTGGCGCGTCACGGCCCATAATTCACTGCGGCATCGCAGTGCATTGCTTGCTGATGATTGGCCAAGCATGCACTATGACCCGCATGCTTGGCCAATCACAGCGCCGCCTTAACAGAGAGCCATAATTGGCCAAAGCCAAGGAGGCTTTGGCCAATTATGGCTCAGGGGATTTAGTACACGCCCCACACTATATAAGGCCGCCTGCACGGCGGCCCTGTGCAGTGTGTTCCGGTGTGCTTAGAGAGAGAGAGAGAGACAGTGTCATTTCATCTGAGTTAGCTAGATTAGGCAGGACAGTCAGTCAGTTAGCTGCACTTAAAGTGTATTGTGTATATATATGCATCCCAGGTGTTGCATATATATATATATATATATATACACTGTATTCAGTTAAGCTAGATCCGTTCCTGTTATCTTCTAGACTATTTACATTTAGTGCAGTGCGTCCTGCTCACAGTGTTCAGCTAGATCCGTTCCTGTTATATTCCTACTGACAGGCAGGCTTGTCTTGTTACAGTATTTTGAAGAAAATTACTGGTGTTCTTTTGATCCTATTAGTACCACAGTCAGGCAGCTAGACTATTTACATTTAGTGCAGTGCGTCCTGCTCACAGTGTTCAGCTAGATCCGTTCCTGTTATCTTCTTACTGACAGGCAGGCTTGTCTTGTTACAGTATTTTAAAGAAAATTACTGGTGTTCTTTTGATCCTATTAGTACCACAGTCAGGCAGCTAGACTATTTACAGTTAGTGCAGTGCGTCCTGCCCACAGTGTTCTGCTAAACCTACAAGTAAGTGGGGTGCGTCCTGCTCACAGTGTTCAGCTAAACCTACAAGTTAGTGGGGTGCGTCCACCTCACAGTGTTCAGCTAAACCTACAAGCTAGTGGGGTGCGTCCTGCTCACAGTGTTCAGCTAGATCCATTTCTGTTATCTTCTTACTAACAAGCAGGCTTGTCTTGTTACAGTAAATACAGCTACCTGAAGAAAATTGCTGGTGTTCTTTTGATCCTATTAGTACCACAGTCAGGCAGCTAGACTATTTACAGTTAGTGCAGTGCGTCCTGCTCACAGTGTTCTGCTAAACCTACAAGTTAGTGGGGTGCGTCCTGCTCACAGTGTTCAGCTAAACCTACAAGTTAGTGGGGTGCATCCACCTCACAGTGTTCAGCTAAACCTACAAGCTAGTGGGGTGCGTCCTGCTCACAGTGTTCAGCTAGATCCGTTTCTGTTATCTTCTTACTGACAGGCAGGCTTGTCTTGTTACAGTAAATACAGCTACCTGAAGAAAATTGCTGGTGTTCTTTTGATCCTATTAGTACCACAGTCAGGCAGCTAGACTATTTACAGTTAGTGCAGTGCGTCCTGCTCACAGTGTTCTGCTAAACCTACAAGTTAGTGGGGTGCGTCCTACTCACAGTGTTCAGCTAAACCTACAAGTTAGTGGGGTGCGTCCACCTCACAGTGTTCAGCTAAACCTACAAGCTAGTGGGGTGCGTCCTGCTCACAGTGTTCAGCTAGATCCGTTCCTGTTATCTTCTTACTGACAGGCAGGCTTGTCTTGTTACAGTAAATACAGCTACCTGAAGAAAATTGCTGGTGTTCTTTTGATCCTATTAGTACCACAGTCAGGCAGCTAGACTATTTACAGTTAGTGCAGTGCGTCCTGCTCACAGTGTTCTGCTAAACCTACAAGTTAGTGGGGTGCGTCCTGCTCACAGTGTTCAGCTAAACCTACAACTTAGTGGGGTGCGTCCACCTCACAGTGTTCAGCTAAACCTACAAGCTAGTGGGGTGCGTCCTGCTCACAGTGTTCAGCTAGATCCGTTCCTGTTATCTTCTTACTGACAGGCAGGCTTGTCTTGTTACAGTATTTTAAAGAAAATTACTGATGTTCTTTTGATCCTATTAGTACCACAGTCAGGCAGCTAGACTATTTACAGTTAGTGCAGTGCGTCCTGCTCACAGTGTTCTGCTAAACCTACAAGTTAGTGGGGTGCGTCCTGCTCACAGTGTTCAGCTAAACCTACAAGTTAGTGGGGTGCGTCCACCTCACAGTGTTCAGCTAAACCTACAAGCTAGTGGGGTGCGTCCTGCTCACAGTGTTCAGCTAGATCCGTTCCTGTTATCTTCTTACTGACAGGCAGGCTTGTCTTGTTACAGTATTTTAAAGAAAATTACTGATGTTCTTTTGATCCTATTAGTACCACAGTCAGGCAGCTAGACTATTTACAGTTAGTGCAGTGCGTCCTGCTCACAGTGTTCTGCTAAACCTACAAGTTAGTGGGGTGCGTCCTGCTCACAGTGTTCAGCTAAACCTACAAGTTAGTGGGGTGCGTCCACCTCACAGTGTTCAGCTAAACCTACAAGCTAGTGGGGTGCGTCCTGCTCACAGTGTTCAGCTAGATCCGTTTCTGTTATCTTCTTACTGACAGGCAGGCTTGTCTTGTTACAGTAAATACAGCTACCTGAAGAAAATTGCTGGTGTTCTTTTGATCCTATTAGTACCACAGTCAGGCAGCTAGACTATTTACAGTTAGTGCAGTGCATCCTGCTCACAGTGTTCTGCTAAACCTACAAGTTAGTGGGGTGCGTCCTGCTCACAGTGTTCAGCTAAACCTACAAGTTAGTGGGGTGCGTCCACCTCACAGTGTTCAGCTAAAGCTACCTGTAGAAGGTTGGTGGTGTTCTCATACTACAGGCAGGCAGTTGATTTTGCTAGCTGCAGTATCAGTACATATATATATATATATATATATATATATATATATATATATATATCCCAGCTTAGTGCAGCTACAGGCCATTAGTATGTCTGGAAGGCCAAGAAGGAGAGGCAGACAGTCACAAGCCAATAAGAGAGGGCAAGCAGGCTCTGTGTCTAGTGCTGGTCGTGGAGACGGTGCATCCTCATCAGCACGTGGCCATGGGACACGCTTGGCCTTTTTTTCGGCAGCTGGCCATGTTGAGCCGCAACATGCGGAAGACTTGGTCGAGTGGATGACCAAGCCGTCCTCATCCTCCTCATCCTCTCTCACCCATGCCCAGGGTACTTTGTCTGGCAAAGCAGCGGCCTCTTCCCTCGGCTCAATGTCATCAGTGACTCCTTCCCTAGCCCCACCATGTCCTCCTGAGGAGTCCCTCGAACTGTTTGACCACAGTGTTGGGTACATGCTCCAGGAGGATGCCCAGCGTTTGGAAGGCTCTGATGATGATACTGAGCTCGATGAAGGCAGTAACACGAGCACGGACAGAGGGGGTGCCCAAGAAGGACAGCAATCTGGCAGTCATGCTCCCTCTGCTGCAGCATACTGCCAGGTTTGCTCCAGTGATGAGGAGGGAGGGGATGATGAGGTCACTGACTCAACGTGGGTGCCTGATAGGAGAGAGGAGGAGGAGGAGGAGGAGGAGGCGGCACATCACCAACGAGGCAGGATGCCCTCCAGGGGCCAGCCTAAGGGCAGCACATTGACTGCATCACACCCCAAAGCTCCACATGTGCAGGGCGCTGCAGTCTCTGCGCGTTATTCAAAAAGTTCTTTGGTGTGGGCCTTTTTTGAGACGAGTGCATCAGATCGCACCGCTGCTATTTGCAACATATGTCTCAAGCGTATCTCGCGTGGCCAAAACATTTCCCGCTTGGGTACCACATGCTTGACCAGACATATGTTGACCTGCCATGCAGTTCGTTGGCAAGCGTATCTAAAAGACCCACACCAAAGAACAAAGAGGACCTCTGCTTGCTCCTCATCAGCTGAGATTTCCAACCCCACTAGACCTTCAGTCCTCTCTGAGACCTGCACTGAGAGGAATGAAGGTGTAGAATTAGGTGTGTCACAGCCACGTACTTGTGGGCAATCTGATTTTGGTACACCGACGTCAGATTGTACCAGGCAAATTTCCCTGCCCCAGCTGCTGCACCGCCGAAAGAAGTTTGCTCCCAGCTATCCACATGCCCAATGGTTGAATGCTAGCTTGGCAAAATTGCTAGCACTTCAACTGCTGCCTTTTCAGTTGGTAGACTCTGCCCCCTTCCGTGAGTTTGTGGAATGTGCGGTTCCTCAGTGGCAGGTACCCAAACGCCACTTTTTCTCACGGAAGGCGATTCCGGCTCTCTACCAGCATGTGGAAGGCAATGTCCATGCCTCGCTGGACAGGGCGGTCAGCGGTAAGGTGCATATTACCGCTGACTCATGGTCCAGCAGGCATGGACAGGGACGTTACCTAAGTTTCACGGCGCATTGGGTGACTCTGCTGGCAGCTGGGAAGGATGCAGGACAAGGTGCAGTAGTGTTGGAGGTTGTTCCGCCACCACGCCTCCAAAATGCTAATGATTGTGACACACCTCTCTCCTCCACCCCCTCCTCTTCTTCTTCCTCCATGGCCTCTTCCTCGGAACCAGCGGTGCTCCGTAGTCGTTCAAGGGGCTACGCAAGTACGCAGGCCAAAAGATGCCATGCAGTGCTTGAGCTGGTGTGCTTGGGGGACAGGAGCCACACTGGGGCAGAGGTTCTGTCAGCTCTGCAGGGGCAGGTTCAGAGGTGGTTGACGCCACGCCAACTTGAGGCAGGAATGGTGGTTTGCGACAATGGCACCAACCTCCTCTCTGCCCTCCGACAGGGACAAATGACCCATGTGCCCTGTTTGGCTCACGTCCTTAACTTGGTGGTGCAGCGGTTCTTGGGCAGGTACCCGGGCTTACAGGATGTCCTGAGGCAGGCCAGGAAAGTCTGTGTGCATTTCCGCCGGTCATATAATGCCAGTGCTCGGCTGACGGACCTCCAAAAGGAGTTTAACCTGCCCAAGAACCGCCTAATCTGTGACATGCCCACCAGGTGGAACTCAACATTGGCCATGCTGCAGCGGCTGCACATGCAGCAGAGGGCCATCAATGAGTACCTGTGCGACTATGGCACCAGGATAGGGTCAGGGGAGCTTGGTTTTTTTTCCCCATGCCAGTGGGCCATGATCAGGGATGCATGCACTGTCCTGTCACCATTTGAGGAGGCCACGAGGATGGTGAGCAGTGACAGTGCATGCATCAGTGACACTGTCCCCCTTGTCCACCTGTTGGAGCACACGCTGCGTGGAATAATGGACAGGGCACTTGAGGCAGAACAGAGGCAGGAAGAGGAGGACTTCCTTAGCTCTCAAGGCCCCCTTTATCCAGACAGTGTTCCTGCGTGCCCGCCGATCACACAGGAAGAGGACGAGGAGGAAGAGGAGGAGGAGGAGGAGGAAGATTGTGTCAGTATGGAGGTGGAGCCTGGCACTCAGCATCAGCAGCAGTCTGTAAGGGATCAGTCCCAAGAAACACATGGACTTGTACGTGGCTGGGAGGAGGTGGCTGCGGACCATGTCGTCCTTAGTGACCCAGAGGACTCCGGACCGAATGCCTCAGCAAACCTACGCTGCATGGCCTCCCTGATCCTGCAAAGCCTGCGTAAGGATCCTCAGATTCGTGGTATCAAGGAGAAGGACCAATACTGGCTGGCAACCCTCCTTGATCCACGTTACAAGGGTAAGGTTGCGGACCTTATCTTGCCATCGCAGAGGGAGCAGAGGATGAAACATCTTCGGGAGGCCTTGCAGAAAGGTCTGTGCAACGCGTTCCCAGAGACTGGGAGGTTACAAACTCCTGTTTCTGGACAACGTGTTGCTGAGGCTTCGGTCAGTCAAAGAAGGAGCGGTGGAGAAGGCGGCCGTCTGACCGATGCGTTCAGACAATTTTTTGGTCCGCAGCCCCAAGGTATGATCGGTTCCAGCAACCATCGCCAGCGTCTGTTTTACATGGTGCAGGAATACCTAGGGGCAAGATCAGACTTGGACACCTTTCCCACCGAAAATCCTCTGGGTTACTGGGTCTTGAGGATGGATCACTGGCCAGAGCTTGCACAGTATGCAATTGAGCTACTGGCCTGTCCTGCATCCAGCGTTCTTTCGGAACGCACATTCAGTGCTGCTGGAGGCGTGGTAACCGATCACAGGGTGCGTTTGTCCACTGACTCGGTCGATCGACTGACCTTCATAAAAATGAATGAGTCTTGGATCACCACCAGCTACCAAGCACCTGATGCTGATGTAACCGAATAATTTTTTTTGAAATCTCAGATCCCTTCAAAGACTGCCTATGCTGATGCTGAGTGACTATCCCTGAGTTATGAAAAAAGGAAGACACATATAAAAGAGACAAGAAAGGCTGCGCACCCCGGAATTGGATTAAAGAAAAATTATTTTCCCCATGGGGCTTTAAAACAGCAATGCACATAATGAAAGGAAGTTCTTAATGGATGTATAAAAAGTTTTATCCAATATCATGGTTTGAAGTACAGTATAGAGAATCATCTGGTACAGTAACACACATCTTATTCCCCAGTGCAGTAACAAACACATATTAATACACATAGTTAAGTTACATAATGTTACATAAATAGCAAGCTCCGACGCGTTTCGACCTGTATATGGTCTCTTCAGGGGGACAGTTGGATCTAAAAAAGAATTACATAAATTAAATTCAAATAGATAAATATATATATTATTGTGCATCACTTGGATTAAACCAAGATAATGAGTCTTTACCGTTAAGTGGTGGAATGGGTGTTCTCTAGTCCAGGATATGTGCTGAGGGCCAATGGAAACACCGGAGGGCTCGGGGGGCCACCCTCACTCTCCCAGGAGAGCCAGCCTCAAGGGGCTTACAAGGAGCCACACTTAGCGCGCCCCCCGGGAGGGGGGAGGGGGAAGGGGAGATGAGGGGGAGGAGCTCACACCTGTAACAGAAACCCAAGAATAGCCATGTATTAATTAGAGGAAGTTTGATAATTAACTTGGTAATGTACTGAGTGTTTCCAATTTGTCTATGTGGAGACTGGCGTTGGATAGGATTTTTACTATGTAAATATATTGAGATGTTAATTCCATTCCATAAATGTAATCGATAAGATTTAATGATCGTGTGATCCAACAATGCAGTGGTATGGTAGGTCTATTATACTATATTAATGGATAGGTAAATAAGAAGGATAGAATGGGTGAAAAAGAGGGGGAAAGATGTGTGTTTAAAAAAAAAAAAAAAAAAAAACACAGCAACAACGATGGCCTAAATGGAGAGGAGTGCATTATGTGGTGGAGAATGGTGTGAATGAGGTGGTGCGTGGTGTAGTAACATGACATGGTGCTTGCTTGGTGCCTACTGTGTGAAAACAAAAATGAAAAGTAAACTAAAAAAAGTCTAAAAATAGGTGAAAAGCCAATCAAAATGTGAAAGTGTGTATGTAGGATGGTGGAAAGTGCTGTGTGGAATGAAGGTGAAATAACAAAAGTTTACCTTATCAGTTGTATAAATTGTGTAGGCTGGAGGTAATGTTGGACTTGTTGATAGGTTCAATGTGATAAGCTTGGTGGCGATCATGCAAAAATAAGGGCTCTAGTGTAGAAAGAACCTGGCAGCAGTAGCATTCATCCTGGCCTGTAGGAGATCATGATCTGATTATCAGGCCTCCAGTCTCCCTTTATATCCAAATTCAGGCAAATGGGATAATCATGTGCAGGTGCAAACCCCCCACCCACACCGCCCCCAAGAAAAAAAAAAAACCCGGAGGGATTGGCGCTGGAACCGCTGATGGAGCGGCCCCTGTGTGGCTCCCTCGGCGTCCCGGAAGGCCAACAGGCCCCGACCACTGTCGCCATCTCCGCCGCAATGCGCGTGATGTCATGACGTTGTGCGCAAGCCGGGCCCTTGCAGGCATGCGCACTCCGCCAAACGTCCGGAGATGAACACGGGACGCCGCCGGCAGGATAGAGCTCACCTTAACTGCAGCGGTGAGCAAAAAAGGGGGCACGCAAAGGAATTCGCATGCCCCCCCCTTTTCCTGCCGGGAAGCCGCGAGGGGTCAGACTCACCCCAAGAAGGGAGAGGGGGCACCACCAACACCCGCCAGTCCAAAAAACGGCCCTCAAAACAAAAACAAAATACTGGGGATGGTGTCAGTAGGACATGAATGACTGACTTCATGGGATCACCAACATAGCACACAGCAAATGTTGATGGTCTGGTATGTTTTTTGTTTATTTTTGCATTTTTAACATTTTTAACATTTTTTACATGGGCTGTGTGTTGGTTCCAGGCCCCCACGTTCCTGCATCGAATGTCAGTATGAGAATAGATAGAATATAAATAAAGTTTGTCAGCAATTGCCATATAAGGCAATTGAATATCATGCAGTGTGGGGGTCTAAGTTAGATTCCCCCTCATGCATGGGGTTGTTAAAAGTTGACCGAGTGGGAACAATTGATTAACAATGTGCAGGATACGTGAAGAGAAGGAAACACACAGCCCATGTCTTATCTCTAATGTGTCAAGGTGGGGAGAGGAGTTTAACCACCCAAAATTGAAATATGAAAAAAGGAAGACACATATAAAAGAGACAAGAAAGGCTGCGCACCCCGGAATTGGATTAAAGAAAAATTATTTTCCCCATGGGGCTTTAAAACAGCAATGCACATAATGAAAGGAAGTTCTTAATGGATGTATAAAAAGTTTTATCCAATATCATGGTTTGAAGTACAGTATAGAGAATCATCTGGTACAATAACACACATCTTATTCCCCAGTGCAGTAACAAACACATATTAATACACATAGTTAGGTTACATAATGTTACATAAATAGCAAGCCCCGACGCGTTTCGACCTGTATATGGTCTCTTCAGGGGGACAGTTGGATCTAAAAAAGAATTACATAAATTAAATTCAAATAGATAAATATATATATTATTGTGCATCACTTGGATTAAACCAAGATAATGAGTCTTTACCGCGAAGTGGTGGAATGGGTGTTCTCTAGTCCAGGATATGTGCTGAGGGCCAATGGAAACACCGGAGGGCTCGGGGGGCCACCCTCACTCTCCCAGGAGAGCCAGCCTCAAGGGGCTTACAAGGAGCCACATTTAGCGTGCCCCCCGGGAGGGGGGAGGGGGAAGGGGAGATGAGGGGGAGGAGCTCACACCTGCAACAGAAACCCAAGAATAGCCATGTATTAATTAGAGGAAGTTTGATAATTAACTTGGTAATGTACTGAGTGTTTCCAATTTGTCTATGTGGAGACTTGCGTTGGATAGGACCTACCATACCACTGCATTGTTGGATTACACGATCATTAAATCTTATCGATTACATTTATGGAATGGAATTAACATCTCAATATATTTACATAGTAAAAATCCTATCCAACGCCAGTCTCCACATAGACAAATTGGAAACACTCAGTACATTACCAAGTTAATTATCAAACTTCCTCTAATTAATACATGGCTATTCTTGGGTTTCTGTTGCAGGTGTGAGCTCCTCCCCCTCATCTCCCCTTCCCCCTTCCCCCTCCCCCCTCCCGGGGGGCGCGCTAAGTGTGGCTCCTTGTAAGCCCCTTGAGGCTGGCTCTCCTGGGAGAGTGAGGGTGGCCCCCCGAGCCCTCCGGTGTTTCCATTGGCCCTCAGCACATATCCTGGACTAGAGAACACCCATTCCACCACTTAGCGGTAAAGACTCATTATCTTGGTTTAATCCAAGTGATGCACAATAATATATATATTTATCTATTTGAATTTAATTTATGTAATTCTTTTTTAGATCCAACTGTCCCCCTGAAGAGACCATATACAGGTCGAAACGCGTCGGGGCTTGCTATTTATGTAACATTATGTAACCTAACTATGTGTATTAATATGTGTTTGTTACTGCACTGGGGAATAAGATGTGTGTTACTGTACCAGATGATTCTCTATACTGTACTTTAAACCATGATATTGGATAAAACTTTTTATACATCCATTAAGAACTTCCTTTCATTATGTGCATTGCTGTTTTAAAGCCCCATGGGGAAAATAATTTTTCTTTAATCCAATTCCGGGGTGCGCAGCCTTTCTTGTCTCTTTTATATGTGTCTTCCTTTTTTCATATTTCAATTTTGGGTGGTTAAACACCTCTCCCCACCTTGACACATTAGAGATAAGACATGGGCTGTGTGTTTCCTTCTCTTCACGTATCCTGCACATTGTTAATCAATTGTTCCCACTCGGTCAACTTTTAACAACCCCATGCATGAGGGGGAATCTAACTTAGACCCCCACACTGCATGATATTCAATTGCCTTATATGGCAATTGCTGACAAACTTTATTTATATTCTATCTATTCTCATACTGACATTCGATGCAGGAACGTGGGGACCTGGAACCAACACACAGCCCATGTAAAAAATGTTAAAAATGCAAAAATAAACAAAAAACATACCAGACCATCAACATTTGCTGTGTGCTATGTTGGTGATCCCATGAAGTCAGTCATTCATGTCCTACTGACACCATCCCCAGTATTTTGTTTTTGTTTTGAGGGCCGTTTTTTGGACTGGCGGGTGTTGGTGGTGCCCCCTCTCCCTTCTTGGGGTGAGTCTGACCTCTCGCGGCTTCCCGGCAGGAAAAGGGGGGGGCATGCGAATTCCTTTGCGTGCCCCCTTTTTTGCTCACCGCTGCAGTTAAGGTGAGCTCTATCCTGCCGGCGGCGTCCCGTGTTCATCTCCGGACGTTTGGCGGAGTGCGCATGCCTGCAAGGGCCCGGCTTGCGCACAACGTCATGACATCACGCGCATTGAGGCGGAGATGACGACAGTGGCCGGGGCCTGTTGGCCTTCCGGGACACCGAGGGAGCCACACAGGGGCTGCTCCATCAGCGGTTCCAGCGCCAATCCCTCCAGGTTTTTTTTTTTTTTTTTTCTTGGGGGCGGTGTGGGTGGGGGGTTTGCACTTGCACATGATTATCCCATTTGCCTGAATTTGGATATAAAGGGAGACTGGAGGCCTGATAATCAGATCATGATCTCCTACAGGCCAGGATGAATGCTACTGCTGCCAGGTTCTTTCTACACTAGAGCCCTTATTTTTGCATGATCGCCACCAAGCTTATCACATTGAACCTATCAACAAGTCCAACATTACCTCCAGCCTACACGATTTATACAACTGATAAGGTAAACTTTTTGTTATTTCACCTTCATTCCACACAGCACTTTCCACCATCCTACATACACACTTTCACATTTTGATTGGCTTTTCACCTATTTTTAGACTTTTTTTAGTTTACTTTTCATTTTTGTTTTCACACAGTAGGCACCAAGCAAGCACCATGTCATGTTACTACACCACGCACCACCTCATTCACACCATTCTCCACCACATAATGCACTCCTCTCCATTTAGGCCATCGTTGTTGCTGTGTGTTTTTTTTTTTTTTTTTTTTTTTTTTTTTTACACACACATCTTTCCCCCTCTTTTTCACCCATTCTATCCTTCTTATTTACCTATCCATTACAATAGTATAATAGACCTACCATACCACTGCATTGTTGGATCACACGATCATTAAATCTTATCGATTACATTTATGGAATGGAATTAACATCTCAATATATTTACATAGTAAAAATCCTATCCAACGCCAGTCTCCACATAGACAAATTGGAAACACTCAGTACATTACCAAGTTAATTATCAAACTTCCTCTAATTAATACATGGCTATTCTTGGGTTTCTGTTGCAGGTGTGAGCTCCTCCCCCTCATCTCCCCTTCCCCCTCCCCCCTCCCGGGGGGCGCGCTAAGTGTGGCTCCTTGTAAGCCCCTTGAGGCTGGCTCTCCTGGGAGAGTGAGGGTGGCCCCCCGAGCCCTCCGGTGTTTCCATTGGCCCTCAGCACATATCCTGGACTAGAGAACACCCATTCCACCACTTAGCGGTAAAGACTCATTATCTTGGTTTAATCCAAATGATGCACAATAATATATATATTTATCTATTTGAATTTAATTTATGTAATTCTTTTTTAGATCCAACTGTCCCCCTGAAGAGACCATATACAGGTCGAAACGCGTCGGGGCTTGCTATTTATGTAACATTATGTAACCTAACTATGTGTATTAATATGTGTTTGTTACTGCACTGGGGAATAAGATGTGTGTTACTGTACCAGATGATTCTCTATACTGTACTTCAAACCATGATATTGGATAAAACTTTTTATACATCCATTAAGAACTTCCTTTCATTACGACTATCCCTGAGTAATTATCCTCTTCCTCCTCAATCATCACGCTGATAGCTTGTAAGAACATTTTTGGTTCTGGGTGCCACCACCAGTGCCTAAGGCACAATTTTTCAGCCCCTGTTTAACAGTGGCGTGTAATTACGATTTTTGATGTAATACTTTGCAGCAGGGCTCGTTCCTGCATTCCAACTAGAGTGTCTGTGAGGGGTTGCAGTGTTGTGGCACCAGCACCAGTGCCTAAGGCCCAATTTTTCAGCCCTTGTTTAACAGGGGCGTGTAATTACAATTTTTGATGCAATACTTTGCAGCAGGGCTCATTCCTGCATTCCAACTAGAGTGTCTGTGAGGGGTTGCAGTGTTGTGGCACCAGCACCAGTGCCTAAGGCCTAATTTTTCAGCTCCTGTTCAACAGGGGCATGTAATTACAATTCTTGATCTAATATTTCACAGCAGAGCCCTGTGAGGGCTTACAGTGTTGTGGCCACAGCAACACCTAAGGCCCAAATTTCTGCTGAGTATATAGGGCAGGACCCTACTTTCAAACAACTAACTTACAAACGACTCCTACTTGCAAACGGAAGGAGACAACAGGAAGTGAGAATAAATCTACCCCTAGGAAGGGAAATTCTCTCCTGTAAGAGTTAATATGGGAAAAACATTTCTCCTTTCCACTGATGCTTTCCAATCCATTGGGACAAAAAGTGAGGTGAAATCTTCTGAAGAGGAGGAAAGACAGCAAAACAAATGTCACAGGGGTGATAACCCTTCCCTATGTTTTCCAAAAAGCTTAAAAAAGATTTTTTGGCTGGAGCTAAACACGTTAAAAATGTACCCGTTCAAAATTACAAAGAGATTCTACTTAACAACAAACCTACAGCCTGTATACTGCTGCTCAGAGTATATAGGGCCTGGTGGCCCCACACCTTTCCTTATTTTAATTTGGGTGCGGGGTTCCCCTTAATATCCATACAAGACCCAAAGGGCCTGGTAATGGACTGGGGGGTACCCATGCCGTTTGTCTCACTGATTTTCATCCATATTGCCAGGACCCGACATTACATTAAACCCGCAAGCAGTTTTAAATGAGATTTTTTCCTTTAAAAATGACATTTGGTGCAGGGACTGTTCTAAACACGGGAAACACGCGTCACTTTACAGGCATACTATAGACACCCCTCAAGTACGATATTTAAAGGAATATTTCACTTTTTTTTTTTACTTTAAGCATCATTAAAATCACTGCTCCTGAAAAAACGGCCGTTTTTAAAAGTTTTTTTTGCATTGATACATGTCCCCTGGGGTAGGACCCGGGTCCCCAAACCCTTTTTAGGACAATACCATGCAAATTAGCCTTTAAAATGAGCACTTTTGATTTCGAACGTTCGAGTCCCATAGACGTCAATGGGGTTCTAACGTTCGTGCGAACTTTCGGTCCGTTCGCAGGTTCTGGTGCGAACCGAACCGGGGGGTGTTCGGCTCATCCCTACCTGTGATGTATTTCAGTTATCTTGCAAACCTGGCCTGTTAGTGGGCCCTGAGGATAGGGTTGATGACCACTGCCTTAAAGCATTAAAACAACTTCAGATACCATGCTTTTACATCCTTCCATCTCTAACAAATGTCACCAGAAAAGAGATCTATGTTTTCTATGATGCTTCTATTAGACAATAGCAGCAGTAGCCTACTTCAAAGTTATAGATCCAAGTGACAAAGAGAGTTTGGGTCTTCTCCTTGGTAAGGCCAAGCTGACCCCAACACCAGCACATACAATTCCAAGACTTGAACTCTGTGTAGCCGTGTTAGCTGTTGAAATTCCCAAGCTTATAAAATGTGAAATAGACTCTTTTCACTTTTACACAGACAGCAAGTGTTTTGATACATACACAACCAAACAAAACCATTCTATGTGTATGTCAGTAACAGACCTCAACCACGCTGATCAGGACACTCTTGCAGTGACGGTCGCTGCATTTTGGACATGTCATGAACATCCCTACTTTACTTCTTGAATGATGACACTATCATAATTCATTTAACATCTAAAAATTTGACCAAAAAAAAAAAAATATATAAAATGACTATATATATATATATATATATATATATATATATATATATATATATATATATATTACAGTGAAAACGTTTTTGGCAGGTGTAAAGAAATGCTGTAAAGTAAGATTGCTTTCAAATATATATATTTTAATTTTTTATCAATATAAAATGCAAAGTGAGTGAGCAGTAGAAAAATCTAAATCAAATCAATATTTGGTGTGACTACCCTTTAGCTGCAAACCAGCATCAATTCCTCTTAGACATGTGCGTTTTTTTTTGTTCTGAATTGAAATTCGGACAAATTATTAGTTATTCAGAAACTTGGATGTAGCCAAATTTTAGAATTTCAATAGTAACTAATTTAAACAAATCCGAAATAATGAAAATAAATGTTGGACAAAATTCTAATAAGTTTTAAACCATTTTCAAATTTGATTTGAATTGTTTTCGAATGTGAATCATTTTCTAATTTGATTGAAATCATTTTCGAATTTGATTTAAATTTGAATTTCCGAATACAATGAAGTAGAATAGAAAATAAAGGAATAGAATACAAAAGAATATAATAGCATAACAAAAGAATAGAATATAAAGATATAGAACAGAAAATAAAGGAATAGAATAGAAAATAAAGAAATAGAATAAAAAAAATAGAATAGAATAGAAAAAAAATAGAATAGAATAGAATAGAATCCTCTCTTGAAATTCAAATTACAAATAGAATAAATTCAAATCGAAATAGAATAGAAAATAATAGATTAGAATAGAATAGAAAATAAAAGCATAGATTCGAATTGAAAATAATAGAATAGAATAAAAAAAAAAGATAAATACTACTACTACTAATACTGTACAAAAACATCTGTACAACTATTGTCCCATCGACATCTGTCTCAGTGTGTACCAGCACACACCAACACATCTGTCACAATGTACCATTGCACAAAACCTCTAATACTAGCGTCCCAACAACATCTGATGTGAGAGCTCAAAAATGGCCAAGCAGGAAAGATTTGTCCAGTATTCAGGTGTTTAAATTAAACATATATGTGCACTGTACAAGGGCTACCTGAGCTCACAGAAATAACAATCCAATATTCCAATTGTTACTAATTCCAATCGATTCAAATTTGAAAACAAAATGAAAATAAGTACATCATATTCCTGCTGATGAAAAAAATTATGGTCGTTATTCCTTTCTAAAAATGTTGTCTCTAGGTCAGGTGTGCTACTCGTGTCCCATCAACATCTGATACAGTGTACCCATGCCCAAAAAACATCTGTAGTAGTAGTAGTGTGTGTCAAATCAACATTTGTCAAAGCTTACCAGTGCAACCAAGCAGCTGTCACAGCAGGCATGTTCCAGTGTACAAAAACATCTGTGCGAATAGTGTCCCATCAACATCTGTCTCAGTGTGTACCAGCGTACCTCAAAACATCTGTCACACACAGATTTGGTTGAAATGTTTTTTAATACGGTTGAAATGTTTATTGATGTGGTTGAAATGTTTTCTAATGCAGTTTAAATGTTTTGTAATGTGGTTGAAATGTTTTGTAATGTGGTTGAAATGTTTATTAATGCAGTTGAAATGTTTTCTAATGTCATTGAAATGTTTATTAATGCGATTAAAATGTTTTTTAGTGCGGTTGAAATGTTTAATAATGTGGTTTAAATGTTTTCTAATGTAGTTGAAATGTTAATAATATGGTTGAAATGTTTTCTAATGCAGCTGAAATGTTTTCCAATGCGGTTGAAATGTTTATTAATGTGGTTGAAATGTTTTCTAATGCGGTTGAAATGTTTTCTAGTGTGCTTGAAATGTTTTCTAATGCGGTTGAAATGTTTTCTAATGGTATTGAAATGTGTTCTAATTTGGTTGAAATGTTTTTGAATTTGGTTGAAATGTTTTTGAATTTGGTTGAAATGTTTTCTAGTGCGGTTGAAATGTTTAATAATGTGGTTGAAATTGTTTGCTAGTGCAGTTTAAATGTTTATTAATGCAGCTGAAATGTTTTCTAGTGCTCTTGAAATGTTTTCTAATGCGGTTGAAATGTTTATTATTAAAATGTCTTCTAATGTGGTTGAAATGTTTTCAAATTCGGTTGAAATGTTTTCAAATGGGATTGAAATGTTTTCGAATTCGGTTGAAATGTTTTCAAATGCGGTCGAATTTGAATGCAAATAAACAAAACTAATTCCGAAAATGAATTAAACAAATTTAACAAATCGAATTTAATGAAATTGGTTAAATAACGAATTGAAACACAACTAAACTAAACAAATAAAACTGTGTTCCCTATGTGTGTGTTCTAACTGTGGGGGATGGGACTGACTATAGGAGATGAGAGATCATGGTTCCCAGCTAGTAGGAACACACAATCTCTCTCTCCTCTCCTTACAGAACTGGGATGTGTGTTTACACCCCCACCTGCTATCCCTCTTAAAGGGACCGACGTACAGCTACGACGGTTTGCGAGATCGTGCCGACCTGCCGCAGTATAATGACGGCAGCTGGTCGGCAAGTGGTTAAGTGTAAATAACACTAAGATCTATCAAATGCGTAAATTAGGCGCTGCTCCTTGGAAAATGAAAATCACAATAAAATATAGTAAAATGCTCTGATATTTCCAAAGGCTGTACCGTAATGGTGCTTCTCAAGCACCCTGTAAATGTTAGTGCATTATCTTATGCGTTTTATATTCACCAGTTTTTAATAAACTTACTACACTATTTTATCATTATGGCATTGTGCTTGTGGATTTTCTGGGTAATGAGAGAGTACCTGTGTGGGAGTTCATAGTGAACGTGGATTTATCCTATCCCCATTTGGGCTCTCATCTAAAAAAGCAATATAGACCTTTATTGGTCATTTACAGTTGGTGAGTGAACATTTTACCTGTACATGGTGGTCATACTTTTTTGGAATAAGAAGAATTATTGCAAATAATTGTTTAAAAGCACAATAACCAGGATAATACAGTTGTGCTCATAAGTTTATATACCCTGACAGAACTTATGATTTCTTGGCCATTTTTCAGAGAATATGAATAACACAAAAACTTTTCTTTCACTCATGGTTAGTGTTTGGCCGAAGCCATTTATTATCAATCAACTAGGGTGACTCACAGCACTTAAGCTGCGGTTACCAGCGGGACTTAGGCGAATTTTCGTCCGAACCACTACCGACAGGTTATGGGCCCAGTGACCTTAGATGAGTCCCCTCTTTCCCGGGGTGGTATTCCGGGTTCAATCGGAGAGAAACTTCCACACGGTGGCTCGCAGGAGGGTCGGTCCACCCGGATCTGGTGTCTAAAATCCACCGGTAGCGACCTGCCAAATTTGGGGTCTCTAGCTCAAAGTATGGGGGAGATAGGGTCCTCCAAAGTTGACCGACCCATGGTGGCCACCGCGGCCGAGGGGGTAGCGAGTGACCGCTAGATCGGAAACGGTCCCTTGGTGCCCCATGGCCGGCCTGAATTTTTCGGTTTACCGGTCAATATCTCCGGGACCGTAGGTCACAGGAACTTCAAACTTGGTACTTGGGGGTTTCTAGAGCCCCCCTAGGTGCAGGCCAAATTTGGGGTCTCTGGAACCAAAGGCGGCCGAAATCACTTTTCTGGAAATCACCTTGTAGCCTTTGTGTCAACCTAACTTTCAATCTCAAGTGATTTTTTGGCTCCAAGAAAGTAAACTTCCGAACCGTTTGAGCTAGGGGTCCAATTTTTGGATATGTTGTAGACCTAGATCCCATGAGTGTGCACCCCAAATTTGGGGTTCGTAGACCCAAGGGGGCCGGAGATACGAGCCCTCAAAGTGCTCAGACCAGGACCCGCCAGAGCCTAAGTCCGAAATTCTCGGGTAGCAGAACCGGTTTTTCCGCCCTAGGGGTGCCGTCGTTGGAAGACGGTTACGGCCCAACCGTAGGGTCTAGGAACCTCAAATTTGGACCACATGTAGTGCACCATCTCCCCTATAAGTGTGCCCAGTTTGGTATTTCCAACCCCAACGGCCGAAGAAATAGGAGGCCCCAAAGTTGAGTGACTTTCCCATAGACTCCAATGTTAAATCGCGGTTTCTCTCGGTTCCACTTTTCGGGGTGCCAGCGGGCCGCTATCGGTTCCCTGGACCCCAAACTTGGCCAGTGAGTACCTGAAGTGTGTCCCCACAAGCTCCCGGTATCTGTGTATTTTTAAGACCCATAGAACCGGAGAGCGACGCGCACATCTTTGCCGGTAGTGTGTGAAGCGGCTATTGACCCCCGAAAGTCGAGGGGGGTCTCATTCGACTGGAAAGCGATGAAATATTCTTTTGAACCCTACCGGGGCCTTCCCCAGTGAACCGGGCCCGAGCTATACCGTTTCAAAGTGGCATTTTCCGGTTACCGGAAGGTTCCAGTGGGGATACCGGGCCCCAAATCGGTGTGGGGGTACCCAGAGAGTGAATCTACAACACCCCCAAGTTTGGTAATTTTGTGACCTAGGGTCCGGGAGCACCGGTACCGGGAAGACGGTCAACATTGTGGCCCCGGTAAGTCCCCGGTAAAACACCCCAGAACCTCCAAATTTTTTGGAGGTGTAGCTGTGCTATCTGGGAAGAAGGGGTGCAAGTTTGGTGCCCCTAGCCCATTCGGTCTTCGAACGGTTAAGCGATAAGTGAAAAGAGCCCCAAAATCGCCTCATTTCCCCATAGACTTCCATGTTAAGCGAGCAGGCTACTTTGGGGTGTCGGTACCGGCCGTCCTTCGGGTCCCTTGACCCGAAATTTCTTCCACGTGTAGCCGTGGAGCTCCCCTACAAGTGTGCCGAGTTTGGGGGGATTCGACTCGGTGGATCCCCGGATACCGGAGGCCAAAGTTGCCCCAATATATGCGCCCTTTTCCCCAGGCGCCAAACCGACGCGAGGGGCCCACTTTGGGGAGTCGGTACCGGGCGGCCTTAGGTTCCCTGGACCCGAAATTTCTTCCACGTGTAGCCCTGGGACTGCCCTACAAACCGTGTCCAGCTTGGCGTGAAAAGCGGGAAGACGGTCGTTTTTATGGGGCCCACAATGTGGGCACTCGGGCGTCCACAGAGTGTGGACTTAGTCGTTTTTCTTCCCCGAGCTGCTCTGTGGAAGCAAAATCGGTTTTTCCGCCCTAGGGGTGCCGTCTTTGGAAGACGGTTACGGGGCAACCTTAAGGTTTAGGAACCCCAAATTTGGACCACTGGTAGATCATCGCTTCCTCTATCTGTGTGCCAAGTTTGGTGTTCCTAACCCCAACAGCCGATGATTCAGAACACCCCAAAGTTGCCCAACTTTCCCATAGACTCCAATGTTAAATCGGTTTTTACTTTTCGGGGTGCCACCAGGCCGCTATCGGTTCCCTGGACCCCAAACTCGGCCAGTGAGTACCTGAAGTGTGTCCCCACAAGCTCCCGGTGTCTGTGTATTTTTAAGACCCATAGAACCGGAGAGCGACACGCACGTCTTTGCCGGTAGTGTGTGAAGCGGCTATTGATCCCCGAAAGTCGAGGGGGGTCTCATTCGACTGGAAAGCGATGAAATATTCTTTTGAACCCTACCGGGGCCTTCCCCGGTGAACCGGGCCCGAGCTATACCGTTTTAAAATGGCATTTTCCGGTTACCGGAAGGTTCCGGTGGGGGTACCGGGCCCCAAATCGGTGTGGGGGTACCCAGAGAGTGAATCTACAACACCCCCAAGTTTGGTAATTTTGTGACCTAGGGTCCGGGAGCACCGGTACCGGGAAGACGGTCAACATTGTGGCCCCGGTAAGTCCCCGGTAAAACACCCCCGAACCTCCAAATTTTTTGGAGGTGTAGCTGTGCTATCTGGGAAGAAGGGGTGCAAGTTTGGTGCCTCTAGCACATTCGGTCTTCGAACGGTTAAGCAATAAGTGAAAAGAGCCCCAAATTCGCCTCATTTCCCCATAGACTTCCATGTTAAGCGAGTGGGCTACTTTGGGGTGTCGGTACCGGCCGTCCTTCGGGTCCCTGGACCCGAAATTTCTTCCACGTGTAGCCATCAGTCTTCAACTGTGCCAAGTTTGGGGGGCTTTCACCGTAAGGGTCCCCGGATACAGGTGCTCAAAGTAGGCCCCTCGTCGCGCCAAGCTGACCAGAAACCCTTCCCTGGCGGGGCCCCCCACTCCCCTACCCCCCCTCCCCCGCCCCCCAAATTTTTTTCACAGTCTCCCCCGACCCTGAGACACCCCCCCGCAGCAAGTCCCCCCAGCTTAATAGTCGTTGGCCAGCTTGGGGGGAAAAGTGGGGACTTAGTCATTTTTTCACCCCAAAAAAGTGGGGACTTAGTCTTTTTTTTGAAGATTTTCGTACTTAGAAGGTATTTGACGAACAGACGGTGGGGACTTAGTCTTTTTTTCGCCAATTTTCATACTTAGTCATTTTTTCACGCCAAAAAAGAACCGGCAGCACATGTGTTGAAGAGTCACACTGCTTATGTTTACTCTTTTAAAAACATAATGGCAACAGAAACTATCCAAATAACCCTGATCAAAAGTTTACATATCCCAGTTCTTAATACCATGTATTGCCCCCTTTAACATCAATGACAGTTTGAAGTCTTTTGTGGTATTTGTGGATGAGGCTCTTTATCTTCTCAGATGGTAAAGCTGCCCATTCTTCTTGGCATAAAAGCCTCCAGTTCCTGTAAATTCTTGGGCTGTCTTGCATGAACTGCACGTTTGAGATCGTTTGAGATCTCCCCAGAATGATATTGAGGTCAGGAGACTGAGATGGCCACTCCAGAGCCTTCACTTTATTCTGCTGTAGCCAATGACAGGTCGACTTGGCCTTGTGTTTTGGAACATTATCATGTTGGAATGTCCAAGTATGTCCCATGCGCAGCTTCCTGGCTGATGAATGCAAATGTTACTCCAGTATTTTTTGATAACTTACTGCATTCATCTTGCCAACAATTTCGACCAACTTTCCTGTGCCTTTGTAGCTCACACATCCCCAAAACATCAGCAATCCAACTCTGTACCTTTCATCATAGGCCTTGTTGACTCCTCTCCAAATGTAGCGTTTATGGTTGTGGCCAAAAAGCTCAATTTTAGTCTCATCTCTCCAAATGACTTTGTGCCAGAAGGTTTTGAGGCTTGTCTCTGTGCTGTTTGGCATATTGTAAGTAGGATACTTTGTGGCATTTGCGTATTAATGGCTTTCTTCTGGCGACTTGACCATGCAGCACATCTTTCTTCAAGTGCCTCCTTATTGTTTGCATCCCAAACTATTTAGTTGGTCTACCTGACCGTGGTTTGGTTTCAACAGAACCCCTCATTTTCCACTTCTTGGTTAGAGTTTGAACACTGCTGATTGGCATTTTCAATTCCTTGGATATCTTTTTATATCCTTTTCCTGTTCTATACAGTTCAACTACCTTTTCCCGCAGATCCTTTGACAATTCCTTTGCTTTCCCCATGACTCAGAATCCAGAAACGTCAGTGCAGCACTGCATGAAAGATGCAAGGGCCTGTCAGGAGTCCAGAAACTCATTAACCTTTTATACACACACACTAATTACAAGCAAACAGATCAAAGATGAGGAAAAAAAAAACGATCAAGGGGTTAATATGGCGCACAATGGAGGTAGCCGAGTACATATAACTAAAAATGGTGGGGGGAAGGGGGTGGGTTGGGGGTTCCTGGGAGGGGGAACTTGATGGTGGTAGTTAATGTTTCACAACAAGTTCGGGTATTAGTCCATGTAAGGATAAAATGATGCTGAATAAATGGAAGGCAGCCAGTCTATAAAAGCTAGAAGAAGCTCTGGAACAAATAAAAAAGAAAGAAGGACGGCGCCCTCTAAGTGCAGCATGTATGTTAAAAATATTTATTACAATAGATAAAAACACTCACATTTGAGTTGCTAGAAACCAGCATGTAAAGTCGTTTCATCCGCGTGCTCTCGGGGGATGTGGGTGTCACGGGCCAGTGGAGGGGTTCCTGGGATGTGAGTCCTGTAACCTGGGTCCTGGTTGCTGTTCCGGTGGTGCCGAGGGTCTTCAGAGCCTCCGGGCGGCCAGGATATCGGTCATGGATCCTCCGTGGAGCGCCGTGCTGACCTGCGTCTTCACTTCCGGGAGCGGGGTGAGGCGGGCGGTGCTTCGCGTTCGGAGCATGCGTGCTCCTTCATCAGGCTATGCTCAAAAGCCTGATGAAGGAGCACGCATGCACTCGGGTCGGGCGTAACCTGAGTCAAGAGAGGCAAGACTCAAACAGTACCTTGTA
This sequence comes from Aquarana catesbeiana, assembly GCF_042186555.1. Taxonomy (NCBI): domain Eukaryota; kingdom Metazoa; phylum Chordata; class Amphibia; order Anura; family Ranidae; genus Aquarana; species Aquarana catesbeiana. The sequence continues at coordinate 442,734,401 of NC_133327.1, forward strand.
CCTGGTGATGATGTCCCATATTCATGCTGCACACGCTGACAGTATGCCTCTTCACCAACCATCAAGTGTTCATCTGGTCCCATTAGAGAAAGGCTCGACCCTGTCAGCATGTAATGTCTTCGCTATACGCATGTGCATAGACTTCTCTGTCCAGAGCCAATTACCGGATTTGTGCGGCGGCGGAGCCCTGAGACACATAACTTCTCTGTTAGATTTCTCTTATGTTTCTCCACACATCCTCTTGGATTAGTGTCGCTGAACACATATCAGGAATCTTTGGAGCCTGTTCAGCCGAAACAACTTACACTGGAGGGGAGTCAATGCCTATGTGTACAACGAATGTCCTCAGCCAAGGGGGGAGAGCAGCTCGGAGCAGTGTTGGACAGCCAATACAAACATGTGTGACAACATCCTTCAGGCAAGCATAAAGAAGACTGAAAACACAAGGGGGAAAAATCCCCTAAACAAAGAGAAAACACAGGGGGTAACTTGGTCTGCCGATAAGATCCATAGTCATGGCTCCCTCCTCCCCTCAGCAGAGGGTGTGCGGTTCCTCCTACAAGACCTCTGCTGGCGGGGTGGCTGCTGATTCCGTCGAAAATCGGTGCCCATTCGGTTCCTTGGACTTGGGACAAAAGCAAGCCAATCTGGTACCGAGATCGGCTCCGCGGCCAGGAACTCAAAAAAGGCTGGTAGCTCCATCGGAGTGCGTAGGGTGAAGGAAGTGGTTCCCTTGCGAAACGTAACCGCCAGAGGGTATCCCCAGTGGTATGTGCATCCCTGGCGTTTGGCAAGCTCTAGAGCCGGTCTCAACAGAGCTCTCCTCTGAAGCGTTGCTCTGGATAAGTCAGGGAGGATTTTAATCATAGCGCCATCACATTCCACCTCGCCATGATCCCATGCCTTTCTTAGAATAAGCTCTTTCTGTGTATACCGGTGGAGCCGACATAAAACATCACGGGGTCTCTCGGGTCGGACGGCTTAGGACCGAGTGTTCTATGTACTCGGTCTAGCTCCAGCAGTGGTGGAGCGGTGCCCAAGAGCTTTTGAAAAATGGCCGTGACCGATGTTGACAGATCCTCTGAGCTTGTGGTCTCGGGGATGTCTCGCAGCTGCAAGTTGTTGTGGCGGCTGCGGTCCTCCAAGTCCTCCAAGTCCTCCAAGTGAAGTTGCAGGTCTACCGCCCGTGATGACTGTGTCTCTTGTGATCTCTCCAGCTCTAAGACCCGCTGTGTTAGAGACAACACCGTCAGGTCATTAGAGTCCACCTTGGCTGTAAGGTCCTGTACCTCTGTCCTCAGCTCTTGCATATCCCGACTGTGTTCTTCCTCCAGTCTGAGTATGAGGGACTCCATGTCAGATCTAGAAGGCAAGGCCTTGATATCCGCTTTGGTGGGGAGGGTTTGCAGAATGCTCCGAAGGTCCTCTGGAATGCTGCTGTGACGCTGAGATGAGCTCACCATGTCCACCTGGAATATCTCCGGAATGTCTAATGAGAAATCTGAGGCCGTGAGGCCGTCCCGCTCTGAGCCAGTCCACGAGGCGATGTAGCAATGGCGCCTGGAGATGTCTTCTGTTGATCTTTGAAATATCGCTTAATACCACTCCGAGGAGTTAAGGAGCTGGAACCACTGGCCGAAGAACGTGTCCTGTATCTTTTAGTAGATAGCATGCCTTGTATTTATCAAGAGAAAGCCGTCAAATAGTGGGATATTGAGGGGCAATGCCAGGAGCTCACAGAAAAGGCTTCCTCACTCGGCCATTGCTAAGCCACGCCCCCTGTTATTTATTTTATTGTGATTTTCATTTTCACAGTGTGAAGAACACGGAGTCCTGGAAGTGATGGTTTGGCCCCCACAGAGCCCTGATCTCAACATCATTGAGTCTGTCTGGGATTACATGAAGAAACAGAAGAATTTGAGACAGCCTAGGTCCACAGAAGATCTGTCGTTAGTTCTCCAAGAACAACCTACCCGCCGAGTACCTTCAAAAAACTGTATGCAAATGTATGTAGAATTGATGCTGTTTTGAAGACAAAGGGTGGTCACACCAATTATTGATCTGATTTTCTGATTTGTATTTCTCTTCTGTTCATTTACTTTCCATTTTGTTAATTAATAAAAATAAACTATTAACACTTCTATTTCTGAAAGCATTCTTAATTTACAGCATTTTTTCATTCACACATGCCTGAAACTTGTTGTTCACCATACTGTGTGTAATATATATATATATATATATATATATATATATATATATATATATATATATATATATATATATATATATATATATATATATCCATATATAAATATATATTATATATAGATATATATAAATTCATGTGACTATTTCACTTAACCACTTGCCTTTTCTGGAACTATTTGTTTACAAGTTTAATTTAGTATTTTTTTGCTAGAAAATTACTTAGAACCCCCAAACATTTTATATATGTTTTTTAGCAGAGACCCTAGAGAATAAAATGGCGATTGTTGCAATATTTTATGTCACACTGTATTTGTGCAGCAGTCTTTCAAACGCATTTTTTTTGGAAACAAATACACTTTAAAGAATTTTAAAAAAAAACACAATAGTTACCCCATTTTTGTTGGTATAATGTGAAAGATGATGTTACACCAAGTAAATAGATACCTAACATGTCATGCTTTAAAATTGAACACGCTTGTGGAATGGCGACAAACTACGGTACTTAAAAGTATCCATAGGCGACGCTTTAAAAATGTTTACAGGTTACCTGTTTAGCGTTACAGATGAGGTCTTGCACTAGAATTATTGCTCTTGCTCCAACGATCAAGGCGATACCTCACATGTATGGTTTGAACACCATTTACTTAGGTATGCGTTCGCTTCTGCGCGCGAGCACTGAGGAATGGGGCGCTTTAAATTTTATTATTTTTTCTTATTTATTTTACTTTTTATTTTTTATTTTTTCATTTTGACTTAAAAAAATAAATAAAAATCATTTGTTTATGCCAGAGAACCGGAAGTGATGTTAGAGGTCGCTCCGGTCCTTCAAGGGCATAGAGACGAGTAGGGGCCAACTTACCCTCATTCAACATCCTGCCCAGCGAATGGCCGCATCAGATCGCTTCTGGGTTTACCAACAGCTCTGGTAAGCTCAGAAACTACCGGAAATTGGCAGGGGGGGCACCTCTCCTGCCTCCTTTAAATTGATCCCATGGCGAATTTGTCAGCGGGACCACTTTTATCCACTCTTTTTTATCCTCTCTCGAGAGTATTCCAATCAGTGTAAACCACATTTAAAAGACAAAATAAAACTCTTCATTGCTTACCATCTTTATGTGAAATATGGTGCAGCTGCCCCTTTAATTGTAAAACTATTCCATTAAAAACACACTTTCCTTACACTCACATCATTCAGTGTCTGTATCGGCACACTGACATCAACTTTCTGAAAACACAGTGTACCCAGCTGCCTGTGAGCGGATCCTTCTGTCATGTTTCCAACAAGCAACTCCCTACGTGTTTCATCATATAGAGTAGCATGCTATGTGTGCATTGTCTGTTTCTTTTCCTTTAATATTTTTTCCCTACCTCACTGCATTATATAGTCAGCTAAACCCTCCTTCGGTATGCTTTAGCTTCCATTATGATCACAATGTATTCTGCTGGAGCTGGTCATATTATGATCTTTTGACCTGTGTGTTGATTTGCAAAGATCTGCACAAGTTTTGGATTAGTTGTAAAGATGCTCATACTTTCAATGCTTAGACTGGGAAGACAGAACAAAGTACATATTTAGATAAAGCAAGGAGGAAAGGGTGGGTGTGTGTGTGTGTGTGTGTGTGTGTGTGTGTGTGTGGGGGGGGGGGGGGGCAGGTGAACGGTTATCAGGGCCAAGTTATATCATAGGGAAGAGTAGCAGTTGGACAAGTTTTTCTTTTTATCTAGCAATTGATTTTAACCCCTAGAGTGGTCAACGCATGGATGTCTGCCTCTAATGAGATCCAGGTATATAATCTCTATGTTCACTTTAAGTCTCATGATAAAATATGTTGATATGGTCCAGTACACTAAAGCAAATTCTGAATACCCATTTATTTTATATTACAATAGACTTTTCTATTTAATACTGGGTCAAAAACTAATATTTAGCTGTCATTGACAGACACAATATCTAGTTAATTGCCATGTTTCCAAACCAAAAAAGTATATATAATTCTATAAATTTCTCAGGAAACACACAAATACATTGGTAGATTATGGAAGCTGCAAATTTTAATGTTGGTTGAGTTGGTTATGTGGCATGTATATGTTGTATAAGCATATTTTCAATAAAAAAAATCAAAGCTAAACTCCAGGTGGATAAGCGAACACTAATCAATATTATAAACAATTGCCATGCTTATTTCTTGTAAAAAAAAAAAAAAAAAAAAAAAACTTTATCTTCATACCATTATACAATTATTTTTCAATTTTAGTGCTGCTGATCCTCTCCAGCCCTTCTGTAGGCTCTTGCTCATGTAGTATGTGTTTAAGCAGTGGCAGCACACCATTACTCAGGGCGAGTTTACTGATGGTGACAAAAGTGGGAAATGTCTATGCAATAAGCATCAGCATGGCACTTAAAGCTTTACTGGAAGTGCATATGACAGGGAAACAACCCAGGAGAGCAAATGGAAGACAGAGCATTGTCAACTAAGGATGAGCTTTCTGTTCGGGTCGAACATGAGTTCTACTCGAACATTGGCTGTTCGCCCGTTTGTCGAAAACCGAACATTATGGGCCGTTCGCACTAAATACGAGCGGCACGTAACGGCCCATAATGCACTGCGGGAGCACAGTGCATTGCTGTATGATGATTGGCCAGAGTATGCACCATGACCTGCATGCTTTGGCCAATCACAGCGCCCTCAGCTAAGAGAGCCATAATTGGCCAAAGGCAGGGTGCCTTTTGCCAATCATGGCTCAGGGGGACTAAGTCCACGCCCTACACTATATAAGGCCACCTGCACGTTGGCCTCGTGTAGTGTGTTGTTGGTGTGGACGGAGAGAGAGTCTCATTTAGATTGAGCAGGCAGGCAGATTATTGAGTTAGCTGCAGTGTATTTTATATATATATATATATATATACATACACAGATAGTCTGGTATATATACATATATATATATATATATATATATATATATATATATATATATATATATATATATATATCCACTGTATCCAGTTTAGCTAGATCTGACTGCAGTCCGTTCCTGGTGTACTGTTTCTAATATACTTCAGGCAGGTGGGTGATTCAGTTAGCCGCAGTGTATTTTATATATATATATATATATATATATATATATAGATATATATATAATATATATCTATATATATATATATATATATATATATATATCCACTGCATACAGTTTAGCTATATCTCACTGCAGGCCGTTCCTGGTGTACTGTTTCTGATATACTTCTGGCAGGCAGGTGATTCAGTTAGCTGCAGTGTATTTAATATATATATACAGATAGCCTTGTATATATATATATATATATATATATATATCCAAGGCATGCAGTTTAGCTACATCTCACTGCAGGCCGTTCCTGGTGTACTGTTTCTAATATACTTCAGGCGGTACACAGTACCGTGCACCCCTAGTGCAGTTGCTACTACTTTTCTGATGGTGTACACAGTACACAAAACATACAGTGCACCCATTATTGCTATTAGACTTCTGGTGGTGTACACAATAACGTGCACCCATAGTGCAGTTGCTACTACTTTTCTGGTGGTGTACACAGTACACAATACATACAGTGCACCCATTATTGCTATTAGACTTCTGGTGGTGTACACAATAACGTGCACCCATAGTGCAGTTGCTACTACTTTTCTGGTGGTGTACACAGTACACAATACATACAGTGCACCCATAGTTGCTATTAGACTTCTGGTGGTGTACTCAGAACCGTACACCCATAGTGCAGTTGCTACTACTTTTCTGGTGGTGTACACAGTACACAATACATACAGTGCACCCATAGTTGCTATTAGACTTCTGATGGTGTACACAATACCGTGCACCTATAGTGCAGTTGCTACTACTTTTCTGGTGGTGTACACAATACAGTACACCCATAGTTGTTATTACACTTCTGTTGGTGTACACAGTACCGTGCACCCATAGTGCAGTTGCTACTACTTTTCTGGTGGTGTACACAGTACACAATACAGTGTAGTGTGGTGTTGCAAAACAAAATCCCCATCATGTCCGGAAGGCCACCAAGCAGACGCTCACAGGCCACTAAAAAAGGGCAAGCAGGCTCTGTGTCTACAGTCCACAGTGCTGGACATTGGCATCTTCTGCAGGTGGCCGTGGGGCATGATTGTCCTTTTTTTTCTGCTGCTGGGACAGGGGCAGAAAAATTGGGCCTTTGGTGGTGGTGCCAAAACATGGTAACCCCTCACAGATACTCTTGTTGGGCGCAGAAATGGGCCCTGCTGTGAAATATTATATCAGAAATTGTAATTACATGCCCCTGTTAAACAGGGACAGAAAAATTGGGCCTTAGGCAGTGGTGGTGGTGCCCTAAACAAAAAATATTGTTGGAAGCTAGCATCATCAAGATTGAGGAGGGATTGGATAGTCACTCAGCATAGGCAGTCTTCAAGGGATCCCACATCCATAGAAAAATCAATCATTTACATCAGCATCAGGTGCTTGATAGCTGCTGCTGATCCAAGACTGATTCATTTTTATGAATGTGAGCCTATCAAGGGAGTCTGTGGACAGGCGCACTCTATGTTCCATTACAAACCCTCCAGCAGCGTTGAATGTGCATTCAGAAAGAATGCTGGATGCAGGACAGGCCAGTAGACCAATTGCATATTGAGCTAGTTCTGGCCAGTGGTCCATCCTTCAGACGCAGTAACCCAGTGGATGCTCTGTTGGAAAGGTCTCCAAGTCTGCTCTTGCCCCTAGATATTCCTACATCATGTAATGCAGACGCTGGCCATGGTTGCTTGAACCGATCAGACCTTGGCACTGAGGACTGAAAAATTGTCTAAAGGTATCGGTCAGCCGGTCACCTTCTCCACTGCTCTTCCTCTGACTGAACGAAGCTCTCATGGCTATGCAGTAAGCTTTGTCTTTCAGCTTACCTCTCCTCCATGTGGCCACTCTCACCTGGCCACTTAAATAATCTTTCCTCAAAGCATGGCTGCACCCCAGCCCCTATCAGGGAACTCTATATTAACCTGTTCACTGTGAGCCTGCCTTGCTGAACCTTTGTGTATTTAGCTTCCGTGTGCATCTTGCTGTGTCTTCTACGTCTGATTCCAGTTACCGATCTTGGCTTGTTCTTGACTATTCCTGCCTGCTTGTGACCCTGACCTTTGGCGTGTTCTATGTTTATCCTTGTCTGCTAGGTCGCCCTGACCTTTGGCTTATTCCCTTACTATCTCTGTCCTTATGTAGCCTACTGTGGGCGTGAGCTGGGAGATCCTGGGGGTCGTGACCTGGAGCCAGTTGCAGCCCAGTCCATCCTCACCACTAGAGGCTCTGGTGAACACCTGCTGGCTCTTAGACTCCGCGCCCTGGGGAATCTTACACTCTAGCCCCTGTGGGATCCGTGTTGGTGTTCCAGCGGACCTGCCTTCCTTAACCACCTAGACTCCCATCCGCAGCAGTCAGCCGTAGGGTCCACTACCTTTGCGGTGCACTCCTGACCCCAACAGTGTGCATCTGTCACCTGGCCTCAGGTGACCTGACAGAAGCCTCAGCAACACATTGTCCAGCACTAGGAAATTGTAACCTCACAGGGTCTGGAAATGCATTGCACAAACCTTTCTTCAAGGCCTCCTGAAGATGTTTTATCCTCTGCTCCCTCTGCAAAGGCAGGATGAGTTCTGCAACCTTACCTTTGTAACGTGGATCAAGAAGGGTTGCCAGCCAGTAATGATTCCTGCTCTTTGATACCACGAATCCTAGGGTCCTTACACTGCATTGCCTCCCTGATTCTGCAAAGCCTGTGAAAGTTTGCAGAGGCATTTGATTCTGAGTCCTCTGGGTCACTAAGGATCACATGATCCGTAACAACCTCCTCCCAGCCACGTACAACTCCTTGGGTTTCTGGGGACTGAAAACCATCCCTTGAAGACTGCTGCTGAGTGTTATCCTCCACGTCCATGCTGACACAATCCTCCTCCTCCTCTTCTTCCTGTGTGTTTGGCAGGCCTGCAGGAATAATATCTGGATAAAGGGGACCTTGAGAGGTAAGGAAGTCCTCCTCTTACTTACAATGTTCTGCCTCAAGTGCCCTGTCTATTATTCCATGAAGCGTGTGCTCCAACAGGAAGACAAGAGGGACAGTATCACTGATGCATGCATTGTCACTGCTCACCATCCTCGTGGCCTCATCAAATGGTGACAGGACAGTGCATGCATCCTTGATCAGTAGCCACTGGCGTGGCGAAAAGAAGCCAAGCTCCCCTGACCCTGTCCTGGTGCCATACTCACACAGGTTCTCATTGATGGCCCTCTGCTGCGTGTACAGCCGCTGCAGCATTGCCAACGTTGACTTCCACCTGGTGGACATGTCACAAATGAGGCGGTTGGTGGGCAGGTTGCATTCCCTTTTAATGTCAACCAGGCGAGCACTGGCATTGTATGACCATTGGAACTGACCACAGGCCTGACTCAGGAGATCTTGTAAGCCTGGGTACCTGCTCAAGAACCGCTGCACCACCAAATTCAGGATGTGTGCCAAACATGGAACATGGGTCAAGTGTCCCTGTCGGAGGGCGGAGAGAAGGTTGGTGCCATTGCCGCATACAACCATTCCTGGCTGAAGCTGGTGTGGTGTCAACCACCTCTGAGCCTGCCCCTGCAGAGCTGACAGAATCTCTGCCCCAGTGTGGCTCCTGCCCCCTAAGCAGTGGTTTAACCTTAAAACTATGTAGAGGGTTCTTTACTGTAAGAGTGGCAAGGATGTGGAATTCCCTTCCACAGGCGGTGGTCTCAGAGGGAGGCATCGATAGTTTCAAGAAACCATTAGATAAGCACCTGAATGATCGCAACATATATACAATGTAATACTGACGTATAATCACACACATAGGTTGGACTTGATGGACTTGTGTCTTTTTTCAACCTCACCTGCTATGTAACTGTGTAACTCATGCACCGCATTGCATCTTTTTGCCTGAGTGCTTGCGTAGCACCTTGAACGCTTACGGAGCACCGCTGGTTCAGAGAACAAATTTGCAAAAGAGGCCATAGAGGAAGAAGAAGAGGAGGGGGTGGAGGAGAGAGCTGTGGCAGAATCACCACTAGCACCTGGTGGCGGAACAAGCTCTAACAATACTGAACCCTGTCCTGCATCCTTCCCAGCTGCCAGCAGTGTTACCCAGTGTGCCATGAAGGAAAGATTACATCCCTGCCCATGCCTGCTAGACCATGAGTCTGCGGTAATATACACCTTACTGCTGACCACCCTGTCCAACAAGACAAAAACATTTCCTTCCTAATGCCGGTAGAGAGCTGGAATGGCCTTCCATGAAAAGAAATGGCGTTTTGGAACCTGCAAATTCCACAAATTCACGAAAGGGGGCAGAGTCTACCAGCTGAAAAGGCAGTAGTTGCAGTGCTAGCAATTTGGCCAAGCTGGCTTTCAAGCTAGCATTCAGACTGTGAGCATGTTGATGGCTGGGACCAAATTTCTTTTTACGGTTTAGCAACTGGGGTAGGGAAATTTGCCTGCTAAAATCAGATGGTGGTGTACTGCTAGCAGATTGACTGCAAGTACTTGGGACACCTATTGCTATACCTTCATTCCTCTCAGTGCAGGTTTTCGAGAGGACTAGAGTAGGGTTGGAGATCCCAGATGAGGAGCAAGGAGACGTCCGCCTTTTTCTTTGATGTGGGTCTTTTAAGTGCTGTTGCCAACAGATATTGTAATTATGAATATATTTAATTTATATTTAATTTATATTTAATTTATTTATATTTAATGAATATATTTAATTTAGCTTTTATCTATGTAGGGCGGAACATATTATCTTCACAGAAATATCTGGTAGATTAGACAAGTCGGTGCCTAGTGTTAAAGTGAGTCTCTCGCGCTATTCTTATTTATCCATTCAAAGAGGACTTGAACATTTATCAATACATTTAGATCTATTTACATTTTACTCCAGTTTTTGGACTTTTGATTACACTTTTTACTTATAGTTTTATCATTCACGGAAGGTGCCACATATTATTATTATTATTATTATTTTTAGTGTCATTAGTGATTGTCATTTTTGAGTGACTTTATTTCACATGATCCTCTATTGGGACACTTTATTTATTCTGCTGCACGTTTTATCATTTATATATTATTAAGGTACATTTATGCACAGAAATTTGCGCGAAATCACTTTATTCACGTTTACAAGTCGGTGTCTAGGCTTGTGTATACAAACAATGGGATCCAAACCTCATTGTTTTACACATACTCACTTCAAAGGATCCCATGCTGGGATATGCAATGAAGGGAGGCCAACCCGTAATCAATAATTAACTTCCCTGGAAAATTCAAGTTAAGCTCCTGCTCAGAATAGTCACAAGGATTTGCATTAAAGGGGGCTGACTTATGCAAAGTATAGGGATTGGAGATGTAGCCAGTTCTTAACCAGGAATAGGAAAGCTCACCAATCAGAGCCACGCTATGGCAACCAATGAGGCATCAGCATGTGATGACATACACAGACTAGATGGGAGGGAGACACACACTTTTATGGAAGAGCAACCATCAGAATGGAACCTTGGTGCAAAGGATAATTATGGAAAAGGTCTGCATTTTACTTGTAACTAAATATGTTTGCAGATTTATGTTTTCATGAATATACTCTGTATTCCTTCATGTAATTCTCTTTTAACCTAATATTTTCTTCCTTGGTGTAGACTATAGATAGATGCTTGTGTATTAGATAGACTTTCAACTACACACCAATAAACGTTGTTATTGTGTTAAAGCTTTCACTCATGGTCAAAGAACTCTCATTTAAATCAAATCATATCTGAGAGATATTAAATCTCAAATATAGTATATGGGAAAAAGACTGCATGGGAGGTTGTCATATGTCTGGTCAAGCATGTGGTGCCCAAGCAGCTGCTGTTGTGGCCACGCTTGATCTGCTTCAGACATAGGTTGCAAACAGCAACGGTGCGATCTGCTGCACACGTGTCCAAAAAGGCCCATACAAAGGAACTTTTCAAAATCAGCGTGGAGTCAGCAGCTCCTTGCACCTGCGGAGCTCTGTGGTGTGATGCAGTAGGATGGCTGCCCTTAAGCTGCCCCCTAGAGGACATCCTGCCTCGTTGGAGTTGTGCCTCCTCCTCTATTCTATTAGGCACCCAAGTAGAGTCAGTGACCTCATCATTCCCTCCCTCCTCGTCACTGGAGCAAACTTGGCACTATGTTGCAGCTGGGGGAACATGACTGCCAGTTTCTTGTTCTTCTTGGGCGCCTCCTCTCTCTAGGCTCACATTACTCCCTTCCTCAACCTGGGAACCAACATCGGAGCCTTCAAATTGCTGCGCATCCTCCAGCAGCATGTACCCGATACTGTGGTCGAATAGTTCGGGGGACTCCTTTGTGCATGCTGGTTTGGCTACGAAAGGAGTGATTGTGGACAAGGAGCCTGTGGAATAGGCCACTTTGGCAGCTGCATAGGAAGGAAAACTACTCTGAGCCTGGGTGACAGAGGATGAGGAGGATGAGGATAGCTTTGTTATCCACTCCACCAACTCTTCTGCATGTTCTGGCTCAATAACAGCAGCAGAAAAAAAGACAAGTGTGCCCCACGGCACCGGCAGAGGATGCACCATGTCCATGACCAGCACTGTTGACTTTAGACACAGAGCCTACTTGCCCTCTTTTAGTGGCCTGTGAGCATCTGCCCCTCCGTGGTGGCCTTCTGGACATGATGTATATTTTGTTTTGCAACACCGCACTACACTGTATTGTGTACTGTGTACACCACCAGAAAAGTAGTAGCAACTGCACTACGGCTGCACTGTTTTGTAATTACAATTTTTGATCTAATATTTCACAGCAGGGCCCGTTCCTGCGCTCAACAAAAGTATCTGTGAGGCTTTACAGTGTTGTGCCACCACCACCACCGCTGAAGGCCCAATATTTCTGCCCCTGTTTAACAGGGGCATGTAATTATAATTCTTGATATAATATTTCGCAGCAGGGCCCGTCCCAGCGCCCACCAAGAGTAACTGTGAGGGCTTACAGTGTTCTGGTACCACCAACACCTAAGGCCCAATTTTCCTCAGAGTGTATATGGCAGGCCGTATAGTATATACAGGCGGTCCTTTATTCTCAAACATCCGACTTACAAACGACTCCTACTTACAAACGGAGGGAGACAACAGGAAGTGAGAAGAAATCTACCCCAGGAAGGGAAATTCTCTCCTGTAAGAGTTAATATAGGAAAAAGGTGTCTCCGCTGATGCTTTATCACCAATCCATGTTTCCCTAATAACCCAAAATTTTCAAAATCCAATTGTCATTGGGACAGAAAGTGAGGTGAAATCTTTTGAACAGGGGCACAGACAGCAAAAAAAAAATGTTACAGGGGTGATAACCCTGCCCTATATTATCCAAAAAAGCTTAAAAATTTATTTTTGGGCTGGAGCTACACTTAAAAAATGTACCTGTTCCAAATTACAAACAGATTCAACTTAACAACAAACCTACAGTCCCTATCTTGTTTGTAACCCAGGGACCGCCTGTATATTGCTGTTCAGAGTATATAGGGCCTGGGGGCCCCTAGCCTTTTTTTTTTATTTGGTTGTAGGGTTCCCCTTAATATCCATACCAGACCCAAAGGGCCCGGTAATGGGCTGGGGGGGGGCAACATTACATTACAGCTGCAAGCAGTTTTAAATGACTTTTTGTCCTTTAGAAATGTAATTTTGTGCAGGGACTGTCCTAAACATGGGAAAAAATGTGCCACTTTACAGGCATACTATAGGCACCCCCCAGGCACGATATTTAAAGGAATATTACACTTTTATTGTTTCACTTTAAGCACTATTAAAATCACTGCACCCGAAAAAAACATCAGTTTTTAAAACTTTTTTATGCATTGATACATGTCCCCTGGGGCATGACTTGGGTCCCCCAAACACATTTTTTTATGACAATAACTTGCATATTGGCCTTTAAAATTAGTACTTTTGATTTTTCACGTTCGAGTCCCATAGACTTTAACGGGGTTCGCGTGTTTGCACAAATTTTTGGTCTGTTCGCATGTTCTGCCGCGAACCGAACTGGGGGGTGTTTGGCTCATCCCTATTGTCAACCATAACAGGGAGTGTTAGACTGTTAGACAGGGCCAATTTGGTTGTTTTGCAGGCCGGCTGGTAAGCGTGCTGGGAAATATTTTGTTTGTTTGTGATGTGCTTTGCCCTTCAAAGTGCACCTTGCTGCAAAGGCCAGTTATAAGTTGGGGTGGTTGCCATTTTTTGTACAGTGCATGAAGAAGGCCCTTCATGGCTTGATCACTAGGTATTATTTCAATGAATGCTGCAGATTTAAAACATCAAACATGATTATTCAAAGTTCATTATCATGTTAAAGCATATAGGAAATTTTAGTTATTGGCTTTAGCTCTACCTTAATGCTGTCAAGGGTGCTAGATCACAAGACTGACTGCAGAGAAATACCTAGCCTTTGGCAGGAAAAACGCTACCTATATAAGCATACAGTGTTTAGCTGTTTGCCTGATGTTCAGCTTTAGGTACATATATTTCTGTGTTGACCAATGTTAATGATACACAAGAGACACTGCCACCTTAACCATTCAGAGCAAAGCGACATTCTCTGCGAAAAGTCTATCTTCCAACCTCTTTGTGTGGTATTGCAGCTCAGCAGGAGTGGTCACCTACTCTGTTATGTGACAGATGATTGGCCGCTAGCCAGAACTTCATCATGGGAGAAGGTCACATACTTTTTAATACCCAGAAGCACCAGCTATTTTGCGGTGGCAGCCACAGTAAAAGGAGTGGCAGGGAGCACTGGAGATGTAAATATAAGGTGGTTGGGGGTACAAAGAGACCTAAATAGACAAGGTGACATTATCTCCCTAAAGACTTCCCATTAAAGAGGAAGTAAACTTCCTCAGCTGACAATTTTCCTATAGGTAAGCCTATAATAAGGCTTACCTATAGGTAGTGTAAATATCTCCTAAATGTGTACCGCTTAGGAGATATTTACATTACATGTAGCCAGTGACATCACTGGCGCATGCGCTCTGAAGGAATGGCTACCTGTGCCATTCCTTCCGAGCCCTGTGCCATGAGCATGCACAGGAGTGACGTCATCGGGGCTCCGGCCAGTCACAGAGCCGGATCCTGTGAACCCAGAAGCAAAACGGGTGAAGATGGAAGTGGCTGCAGCGCTGATATCGCAGAGCTGGAACAGCTTCATTTTAAGGTCATTTTTACAGGCATACTAGCACATTATGACTTTACCTTGCAGGAAGAAAAAAAAAACATCCAGTGGTATACAACTGCTTTAAACTCTAGTTGTGAAACAAGGTGAAACACTATGCACAATAAAATAAATAAATTTACCAGCAGGTTGCGAATCACAGCTGGGTATTTCACAATATTCCCATCGTGTTTCTTTGTCTGTGGTATAACACCAGGGCATTGACTCCCCATCAGGATTTCTGCAATAGTTCCTTTCTAGATTCCTATAAAAAAAAAAAAAAATTGTTTAGAAAATATCATATCAGTATATCAAAAAAGCATATGCAGATCAGATGAAGGGTTTCAATTTAACATGTTGATTAACTTCCCACTCTTACAGACTTTATTAAGTTTTCTCCATTCTCTGGTTTTGATTCTTGGGCCTATTTACCTTAGTCAATGACTTCTGGCTACATACTCAACTGTGCTTCTGTCTAACGCTCTGGCACTAGCCACACCTGCCTGGATAATACCATTGACTACAAACTTACCTAATAACTGATACATTAACCTGTTTATCTGCCACTTGCCATCATGAACTACGTTATGAACCACATCATCTCCATTATAAGTACATAATTTTAGAAAACTATACTGTACATTTTGCATTTATTTATTGCTGCAATTGTTTGAATTAAAAAAATTATTTGACACTATAACACACTGGATTTTCCAGAACATTTGGAGAAGTACAACCAAAGCTGGTTTGGCTGTACCTCTGCTGTGGATCACAGAAGTGCAGTTCATTTTGCACTCCTGTGACCCGTTTTCAGCAGACAGTGGGCTGAAGGTCGCTGCTGGCTGACGTCACAGAACTGGTCCACGATCACGAAAATATGGTCACGATCCACCCACATGCCTAGACTGGCACCTGGATCACCCTTTTAGCAAGCCACTGAGAGCCTGGGCCAGCCACTCCCACCCCCTCCAAAGCCCAGAGCTCCAGTGAGTGCAGGGGAGGATGAGCAGAAAGCGGGTGACTAATAGTCACCCGCTCTCTGCTCATGGAGATCTGAAAACCGAACGATCAGTGGTGTTTGATCACTCGGTTCTCAGTCTTAGAGCCGGCGGTGGACAGCTGCAGCGTTGGACCGATGCTGCATCCACCTAGGTATTTGTGATTTATTTATTTTTTTTAAAAGAGCCACACTTCTCTTTTAACCGCTTCAGCCCCGGAAGAATTTATCCCCTTCCTGACCAGAGCACTTTTTGAGTTTTGGCACTGCGCCGCTTTAACTGACAATTGCGCAGTCGTGCGAGGTTGTACCCAAACAAAATTGACGTCCTTTTTTCCCACAAATAGAGCTTTCTTTTGGTGGTATTTGATCACCTCTGCGGTTTTTATTTTTTGCGCTATAAACAAAAAAAGAGCGACAATTTTGAATGAAACGCATTATTTTTTACTTTTTGCTATAATAAATATCCCCCAAAAATATATAAAAAAAAATTTTTTTCCTCAGTTTAGGCTGATATGTATTCTTCTACATATTTTTGGTATAAAAAATATCGCAATAAGCGTATATTGATTGGTTTGCGCAAAAGTTATAGCGTCTACAAAAGAGGGGATAGTTTTATGGCATTTTTATTTTTATTTTTTTTCATTAGTAATGGCAGCGATCTTTTATCGGGACTGCGACATTATGGCGGACACATGAGACATTTTTGACACTATTTTGGGACCATTGTTATTTATACAGTGATCAGTGCTGTAAAATGCATTGATTACTGTGTAAATGACACTGGCAGTAAAGGGGTTAACCACTAGGGGGCGATGAAGGGGTTAAGTGTGTCCTAGGGAGTGATTCTAACCGTGGGGGGAGGGGCTACAGCTCACATGACAGCGATCACTGCTCTCGATGGCAGAGAGCAGTGATCTCTGTCCTGTCACTAGACAGAACAGGGAAATGCCTAGTTTACAAAGCATCTCCACATTCTACCTCTTCGTGACACGATCGTGGGCACCCGGCGGACATCGAGTCACACGCGCATGTGCCCCCAGCACCGCTTCTTAAAAGGGATGTACCTGTACGCCCTTTTGCCCACCAGTGCTATTCTGTCGACGTAAATCGTCTTGCACTGGTCGGCAAGCGGTTAAAGTGACACTGCAGGCTGCAACTCGGCAAAGTTTTTCTCAACTGGTATAGTATTAAGAAACTAGAATCTATCTTTCCTTGTCATGTGAAATACATAAAACTTTCCAAATATAGATTGTGAAATGACCACAGCAAATGTTTATCAAATTTAACAGCAATTAACTTAATGACCAGACACGGTGCAAAAGCACTTTGATTCCTAACTTGGCCCATTGTTCTCAGGCCCGGATTTACTCCCAAGGCCGGGTCCTTCAATGCCGCCCCACACACACACACACACACACACACACGCACACACACACACACACCACGTCCTTTATCGATGACTTCTACAATAGATCAATTAAAAACATATCTCCATACACGAAAACACTGAAAATAACTGGCTTTAATTGTACAGACTAAAAATACTTCAGGGTAAGCGCGCAAGGGGTAAGGATTTTTCGCAGGCAATTTTTCAAGGCAATGGCTGGTGTTAGTGCTTCAATCATCCCCGGCACCATGGTTGTTATGGTGTCAGGATGATTGAAACACATTACTTCTATCATTACATTGTAATATAAACTGAAATTGTTCAACTCACCATAATGCAGAATCATTGGGAGCCCTGAGCGTGTCACTTGCCACCATCTCTTGTCACTTGCCACTATGCCTGCCACCAGATGGGGATGTCACTTGCCACTATGCCTGCCACCAGATGGGGATGTCACTTGCCACCATGCCTGCCACCAGATGGGGATGTCACTTGCCACACTGCCTGCCACCAGATGGAGATGTCACTTGCCACACTGCCTGCCACCAGATGGAGATGTCACTTGCCACACTGCCTGCCACCAGATGGAGATGTCACTTGCCACACTGCCTGCCACCAGATGGAGATGTCACTTGCCACGCTGCCTGCCACCAGATGGGGTTGTCACTTGCCACGCTGCCTGCCACCAGATGGGGATGTCACTTGCCACCATGCCTGCCACCAGATGGGGATGTCACTTGCCACGCTGCCTGCCACCAGATGGGGATGTCACTTGCCACGCTGCCTGCCACCAGATGGGGATGTCACTTGCCACGCTGCCTGCCACCAGATGGGGATGTCACTTGCCACGCTGCCTGCCACCAGATGGGGATGTCACTTGCCACCAGATGGGGATGTCACTTGCCACGCTGCCTGCCACCAGATGGAGATGTCACTTGCCACGCTGCCTGCCACCAGATGGGGATGTCACTTGCCACACTGCCTGCCACCAGATGGAGATGTCACTTGCCACGCTGCCTGCCACCAGATGGGGATGTCACTTGCCACACTGCCTGCCACCAGATGGGGTTGTCACTTGCCACGCTGCCTGCCACCAGATGGGGATGTCACTTGCCACTATGCCTGCCACCAGATGGGGATGTCACTTGCCACCATGCCTGCCACCAGATGGGGATGTCACTTGCCACCATGCCTGCCACCAGATGGGGATGTCACTTGCCACGCTGCCTGCCACCAGATGGGGATGTCACTTGCCATGCTGCCTGCCACCAGATGGGGATGTCACTTGCCACCAGATGGGGATGTCACTTGCCATGCTGCCTGCCACCAGATGGAGATGTCACTTGCCACGCTGCCTGCCACCAGATGGGGATGTCACTTGCCACCAGATGGGGATGTCACTTGCCACCAGATGGGGATGTCACTTGCCACGCTGCCTGCCACCAGATGGAGATGTCACTTGCCACCAGATGGGGATGTCACTTGCCACCAGATGGGGATGCCACTTGCCAATGTTGCCATGCTGCCTGCCATCAGGAGGAGGGCGGAACAGTGGTGCGGGCAATGAGAGATGTCATCTTTCTCCCACGCCGCCGCACCGCTGACACTACTAGCTAATCTCAATTTTTTTTAAAATGGCGCCGAGCGGCGCAATCACGCTACTGCGCATGCGCCGCCCGGCCGAGCGCTTACAAGCTTTCCCGAGCCCGGCCGGCTTCGGAACGGCGCATGCGCAGTTGCGTGGTCGGCTCGCGGCCATTTTTTCTATGGGCACTGGTGCCCATAATAGACTTTAATGGGCAGCACGAAAGGGGGGGTGGCCGCGAAGTCGCTGCAGGAGCGGCGCCGCCCCTACACCACTGCCGCCCCGAGGCCTGGCCTCGGTGGCCTTGTGGCTAATCCGGCCCTGATTGTTCTTCAGGTTTACAGGGAATCAGATTCTATTAAGGAGTTGTGGCAGAAACATGAATACAAAAATACTACAGAACTTTTTAAAGTGGATGTAAACCAGATTCGTGAAATTTGAGCTGGGCACATATATCTGCAGTGTTTTCCTATCTCTCTTCAAAGCCCTGCGGCTTTCTCCTGCTCCGTTCTTCTGTTATCAGCATGATAACTTCTGAAAAGTTCTTTGTCAACTGTGATAAAACCAGCCTGAATTTTATGTGAGGGAGGTTGCTATAAATAGATTAACAGAGAGAGCTTGCTTTGTCACAGCACAGCTCTGCAAGTCTCAGCCTATGTGGAGTGGGGGGTGTGTGCCTTTCCTCCAATCAGCTTTCTTGGCTGTATACCAAGAATCCACTCCCAGTGCTGAACAGAAAGAGAAAATCTCTAACACTATGTGCACTTTCTAAAGAATATATAAAGCTGAAGACAGCAGATATACATGTAAAACTTATGTATGGAGATTCGTCTCATCTCTGTGTATCATGTAAGGCTGTTCAATTCACTTGGTATAAGTGAGGGTTTACATCCACTTTAAGCAACCTTTTATTTACTGACACAACACAGAGGGCCTTTTCACAATTTTTTCCACTGCAGTGGGTTAGCTCACGCACATTGATGCGCAATATTTTGTACATTAACTTGAGCTGCATTGAAGCATTGCATTTATTTTAGGTAAGCTGCTAAGAAAATGGTAATGGAAGGAAAACTAGCACTGCACCTTTCATTGAACATTGCATGTGTGTTGTGGTGTGCTGCAATGCTGATGTGTGTACAGTACCTACTGTACTTATGTGTTGGGGTGACGTTCTAAATGTATGAATTCTAAATCAATGCCACTACAATGCACCTCACAGAGTGCCTTGTGTTGTCACAACACAATTGTGTGAAGCCAGGCTTAATACAGCATTAAACCCAAAACCAAATATGTAATATATTGTAGCTTACCAATCAAATGCATAGCTCCCAACTGTCCCTGATTTCGAGGGACTGTCCCTGATTTGGGACAGTGTCCCTCTGTCCCTCATTCCTCCTCATTTGTCCCTCATTTTGGTCTGATCTATATAGCTGTATACAAAATGCACTTTTTATCTATCAAAAAGTGTTTTCCAGCGCTAAACCTTTCATCTGATTTCTAAATTGCTGCATTTGTAAATTCCAAAAGCCAATATAAAGGAATAGTAGTGGTAAAAAAAGCACTTGTGGGTTTAACCAATCTTGTTTTTTTGTACAATTCTCCTTTAAGGGGGCATGGCAAGGGGTGTGTCCTATGTCTGAATACTTTTGGTGATAGGCGTCCCTCATTCCCACCTGAAAATGTTGGAAGGTATGCAAATGTGGTGGCTGCATTATTTTCTTTTTTAACTTTTTTTGCCCTCTGTTTTCCCCTGGT
Source organism: Aquarana catesbeiana (assembly GCF_042186555.1). Taxonomy (NCBI): domain Eukaryota; kingdom Metazoa; phylum Chordata; class Amphibia; order Anura; family Ranidae; genus Aquarana; species Aquarana catesbeiana. The sequence goes on from NC_133327.1 coordinate 442,754,601, forward strand.
GATCTAGCCAGTAACACACTGCCTCTATTAGACAGACACCACTCTGGATGAGTAAGCACAGGGGGCTTATTTGGACATCAGCATTGTCAGTCTGGGGGCAGAATAGTGTTAGAGGTACTAGCAAATTTAAATACAGTAACAAATCAAAGCTAAACTCCAGCCAATACTTAATAAGCAGTTAGAGCAAACAGTTGATCCTTTTCAGATAAAGGTTTTAGAAAAATAAATAAAAGCTGATCATTTTAAGCACCCCTACCAGGATAAAATGGTCTGTCTCATCCTTGTAACTGAGCAATATAGCTTTTTTGTTGAAAAGCAGATTTACTGGCTAGATCACCAGATGAAAATAGAAGAAAGAAAACCTATAAAAGGAAACCAATACAGTCATATGGAGGTCTGATTGACTATAAATTATTTGCCAACTGACATATACTAGATATGTAAACAAACACAGTATCTTACTTGCAGGGGTAGTTCTCTGGGGTTCTGGAATGGTTGTGGGGTTTCTGAGCACTCCAAGCCTGACAAATCTTTCCTGATGCTGTTACAGCGATACTTCCTCGATAAGACTCTCCTTTCCCAGACAAACACTGCAATCCCGGTGGTGACGGTGGGGGATTAGAGGCTTCAAAATGGAGAAATAAACTTGAAAAATACTATACTGTAGTATTTTCTCTTAAAACCAGTGTGAATATATGCAATGGCTAAAGAGTTAACACTTTTTGGATTCTAAGCAAAAAAAAAATTAAAAATGCATGCAACGTATCTGTCATTAAACAATGAAGGATAGCTAACCCCCCCCCAAAAAAAAAATATTATATTACATGTGATTGCTGCATTAGTTTTTTTGGCATTTCACCTAGTAATCCTGCAACTAATGCTGTGTACACACGTGCAGACTTTTCAACCAGACTAGTCCGATGGAACGAATCCATCGGACAATCTGACCGTGTGTGGGGTTCATCGGACTTGCAGCGGACTTTTTCGGTCCAAAATCAGATGAACTTTAGATTTGGAACATGTTTCAAATCTTTCCAATGGACTCGAGTCCGGTCGAAAAATCCGCTCGTCTGTATGCTAGTCCGACGGATGAAAACCGACGCTAGGGCAGCTATTAGCTACTGGCTATCAACTTCCTTATTTTAGTCCGGTCATACATCATCACGTACAAATCCGTCGGACTTTGGTGTGATCGTGTGTAGACAAGTCCGTTCGTTTGAAAGTCCGTCAGAAGTCTGTCAAAAGTCCGTCAAAAGTCCGTCAAAAGTCCGTCAAAAGTCCGCCCGTGTGTACACGGTACAACACATTTCCGGTCCTAGGGTCACAATGGTCACTGTATTAAATCTATGAAGGAGCAGTATTGTTGCCCTGGGCTTTTCTCCCCATTTGCACCACAAACACCTTCTCTTCTCCATTACTTAGGTGTGGGGGGTGGGGGGGGGGGGCGGGGGTTGCTCACAGAAGATAGCTGGGTCTGCTGCTAGCCTTGCTCATGTTTTCAGTTCAGTCTGCTAGAAGTTATAAGAACTCAAAATTAATGGCTAGGATCAACAGGTATTTTTCTGTGGTGGAAGAAAAGCTCTAACTCTGAATAAAGAAGATTTATGCAGCTATCAGATCTAAGGTTTTGTGAGCTGCATAATAATACATTTTTGCTTTTGGGTTTAGATATGCTTTAACCACGTGCATCCTGGGTAGCATTTTAAAATGGAACAAGCACAGCGGCTATTACTTCAAGTGTCGTTTTAAAATGGCACCCAGACTCAGTGGCTCCAGCAGGTCCCGCTGGCTAATAGCTGTTGGCCAGCACTAAACCCAGGAGCTGAAACAATTGGGTTCTGGGCTTCTTTAACAGATCTCTTGGAAAAAAAGTGTACTGTAGAAGAGAATGTAAACACAATGCTTTCAGATTGTTATTACATTGGGAGTGTTGTGATGTCACAAGTGACTGACTGATGCCACTCTGTCCAGCTTCACCCTGCCGCAGTAGATCGCTGGAATAGGCTGGCTGTTTGCATAAATAAATGTACAGAGTGTGTGTATGGATGGATATAAGTACTTTTTATATATATTATACGTATAATATATGTATATTATGTATAATATGTATAATATATGTATATTATTTATAGCTCTATAATATGTACTGTATACATATACATACTGTACTCTATAGTAAAAATAAATATTCCCTTCTTAGTTTAATCCCCATATCATAACAATGATGTTGAATGATCTGGATGACTTTAAAGTTTACTGTGCAAGTATCAAATTTTTTTTTTTTACTATTTATTCCTAATAAAAATAAGAAAAAAAAATACAGTATATGTATAACATGTTAGGGTGGACTATAGATGATAAAAAGTATAATATGTGGATTTGAGACATTGCCAAAGTGAAAAAAAACATTCTGGGACTCAAAAGGGAGAATGAAATTTGGAACTCAATTGGTTAAGGAACTACTGAAAAGTGGTAAAACAGGTGAATATGGCATAGGTCGCATGCAGCATTTTTTTGCACCTGTTTGCCCTACTTACTTATCAAATAGCTATTTACTAGCTGTTTCAGGAATGAATACATACAAGTGCAATTACTTTGTAATCTTGGGAGTCCACCAAAAATTGGAACTTATTCATGTAAAATCTTAATTAACTGAAAAAAATAAAATAATTTACCAAGCCCATGTCATTGCATTATATTCATAAGCATTTAAACTTCAGCACTCACTACAGCGTGGAACATTGCAGTATTCCCAGCGCTTGTTTGGGTTAGTAGTAAAGCACCATGGTCTTGGTTCTCCATCTGGATTCCGGCAGTAATTCTCAATGAGATTTTTTTCTGGAATGCTAAAAACATAGGTACATTTTGTAAGATCTCATGAATCAAATGCTGAAAAACTGGGCGATCTTAACTTGTAATTAATTAATTTAAAGTGGAATGCTTAATGCATTCTCTGCTTATGGTATAAACGTTTTTAAAGGTAGCATACCTAGCCCGCTTAAATACTCACCTCAACCCAATCTGGATCCAGCGCTGTGCACATCTGTAGCAGTTCTTGTCTCCTCTCCCTGCTCTCACAGGCTTGGTTGAGAGCAACAGGAGCCCTTGACAGGGAACAGGGGGCTGGGCTGTATGTCTGAATAGATGCAAACAGCTTGGTTCAGGAGTGAGCACACACATTTGCCCCCATAGGAAGCCACTTCCTATGGTGGGCACTCAGCAGGGGGTGGAGCCAGGGATGCCAGTAGGGGACCCAAGAAGAGGAGGTTCAGGGCTGCTTTAGGCAAAACCATTGCAGTTGCAGATAAATCCCCATAACTCCTCCATAATACCAAAAGTAAAGAAAAGCCTTGTATCTATCAGGCACCTATATTGTGCACATTTTTATTACAGGTTAAAGTATAAACACACAGGTATCAACTGATATACATGCACATATATGCACATAAGCATAAAAATAAAATTGCCACGATAGCTTCACCTCAGTTAGGGATAGGTTAGGGGTAATATAGAATACCCCTTCACCAAATCCTGAACTGTCACCCCTGAAACAGTTCATTGGGCGTGATCCTCTATATTACCAACAACATACAAATAGGAGGACTAAAGGTCCACAAGATTATCATCAAAGTACAATCAACCTGGTTGCAAAAATATAAACAACTTTATTAATAAAAAACTCTCGTAGGGGATTTGGCGCTGTTCAAAAATGAATTAAAATAAAACAGTACCTCAAAAGATGTGCATCAAAGTGTAATAACAAAATATGTAAGAAATACTATAAATGAATACGTATATAGTAGACAAGAAGTGTGTCATGTGCAAATACTACATGTGCAAAACATCACTACATGTGCAAATACTACATGTGCAAAACATCACATAATATATAAAATCAAATGTGAGCAAATATAAGTGTAGCTGGAACATCAATGGTCCTATAGGAAATGAGTACACCTGAAAGTAATAATATGGATATGAAGACAGAAATGTGTAATACTAGTGCTAGTTTAAAATATCCCAAAAGTGCTGCAAAAATATACCAAAAAAATATCAAAAAAATACACAACCAAGATCAATCCATATGGTGAGGTATTTGCGTGATATTATACCGTGCAACCAAATATTCAAAAAATAAAAAATAAAATGATATAATAAGTGTCCAAGCAAAAAAATGTTTTGTTCTGTATATGTGAAGAAAGAAAACTGTGAAAATTGTCTTTGCTTCCAAAAGATCCCGTGTAGATTGTTGTAGTTGTTATGTGATCTCCTCCAGTGGAACCCCCACTTGTGCCCCCACTCACCGGAAAGCCCAACCCCTGCAGGGGTAATGAGCATGTAAATGTAGATCCAATGGTAGGAATCGATCGATGTCCCCCTCACCGACTCCACGATCTCCTTCCTGGTTGTATCACCACTGGTCCTCCTTGCTGCAGTGGTTCTCTACCCTGATTCCTTTCACATGTGTGGTCTGGCTCTGCACAGCCAGACCACACATGTGAAAGGAATCAGGGTAGAGAACCACTGCAGCAAGGAGGACCAGTGGTGATACAACCAGGAAGGAGATCATGGAGTCGGTGAGGGGGACAGCCAGACCACACATGTGAAAGGAATCAGGGTAGAGAACCACTGCAGCAAGGAGGACCAGTGGTGATACAACCAGGAAGGAGATCATGGAGTCGGTGAGGGGGACAGCCAGACCACACATGTGAAAGGAATCAGGGTAGAGAACCACTGCAGCAAGGAGGACCAGTGGTGATACAACCAGGAAGGAGATCATGGAGTGGGTGAGGGGGACAGCCAGACCACACATGTGAAAGGAATCAGGGTAGAGAACCACTGCAGCAAGGAGGACCAGTGGTGATACAACCAGGAAGGAGATCGTGGAGTCGGTGAGGGGGACATCGATCGATTCCTACCATTGGATCTACATTTACATGCTCATTACCCCTGCAGGGGTTGGGCTTTCCGGTGAGTGGGGGCACAAGTGGGGGTTCCACTGGAGGAGATCACATAACAACTACAACAATCTACACGGGATCTTTTGGAAGCAAACACACTTTTCACAGTTTTCTTTCTTCACATATATAGAACAAAAAATTTTTTTGCTTGGACACTTATTATATCATTTTATTTTTATTTTTTATTTTTTGAATATTTGGTTGCACGGTATAATATCACGCAAATACCTCACTATATGGATTGATCTTGGTTGTGTATTTTTTTTATATTTTTTTGGTATATTTTTGCAGCACTTTTGGGATATTTTAAACTAGCACTAGTATTACACATTTCTGTCTTCATATCCATATTATTACTTTCAGGTGTACTCATTTCCTATAGGACCATTGATGTTCCAGCTACACTTATATTTGCTCACATTTGATTTTATATATTATGTGATGTTTTGCACATGTAGTATTTGTACATGTAGTGATGTTTTGCACATGTAGTATTTGCACATGACACACTTCTTGTCTATTATATACGTATTCATTTATAGTATTTCTTACATATTTTGTTATTACACTTTGATGCACATCTTTTGAGGTACTGTTTTATTTTAATTCATTTTTGAACAGCGCCAAATCCCCTACGAGAGTTTTTTAGTCTTTTGGATTTCACTTTGGTGTTTTCCTTTTTTTGGGGGGGGCTGCAATTCTCATAGGTAACTGTTCTAAGCGCGGAATACTTGGGTTTACGTAAACTTTATTAATAAATATCCAAAAAAATATGTAAGAAAATACCTCCACCATTACAAATTAAAATCACAATGTTGTCACCACAGACAGGCAGCTACAGCACGCATGCATTCGTCCAAACTCATATACTGTACCTATGTCAGGATGGGATTATTATAAAGCAAGGGCAAGGAAGCTACAATGATAGGGGTTATATCTCCGGAGACTTAAGTTGCAGTCCTGCAAGTATAGTGTGTGGGTCTGGAGCCCTATAGGTAAAGGAAAGTTTTGGCAACAACAACCTGGAGCATACTGGATGTATGATAGATAGGAAGTCCTGCTCCAATCAGTATGGTCGAGTGCGCATATATATTAACCAAGCTGTCAGTCCAAGTAAGGAACCCCAGACAGCTACACTGGCTGAGCAGGGCCAGTTAAGAGGCAGGTACAAGTGAATGAAATCTGTGTGCATAGATGGAGATGGGGATTGAGCTGCATGAGTGTGAGCCTGTATCCAATAGACAAAGGATAAAGCCTAGGATTACACTAGTGCACAGTGGCGGCTGGTAATTTTTTTCTTTTGGGGGGCGCGGCAAACAGTGCGCTCACAGACATCCCCCTGCCCTTGGCTGGGTCACCCGCACCCCCACCCCCCCATGGGTCAGGCGCAACCCCCCCAAGACCGCTTCCTGATTGGCTGGGAGGAGAATCAATGTGACAATAGCAAATATTCATTCGCTATTGTCACTCAACTGGGTGGGCAGTGCTCTGCGCCGAGCCCACCCTTTTTTGAAGCCTATTAGAGCTTCTGTCTCTAATCATGTGCTTCAAAAAAAAAAAAAACCATTGGAATGCATGTGTCTGGCGCCCCGCATGTAGATTAGGGGGCCAGATGCATGGATAGGGGGGCGGTGCCCCTGGGCCACTGCTAGTGCCAAGGAATCAAACATTCCCAACTGTGAAATTTTGCATTTCTTTGAATCTGAAATTATACTTGATAGCACATCTTCCTTTACTTTGAATGACCTCAAATGTGAATACTTGAATGATCCGCATTCCCCTGGACTCTGACATTTATATCAACTAAACTGAGAACAGATCGAGAGACCACAGCATATTCTATACATTTTCACTTTCACTTCCACTTTCAGTCAAATTTCAAACTTGTAATGTTCTGATACCTAGTCCCCAGCTGAACACCGCACTTTGTTTCTTTGTTTCAGATTATTTACCACTATTGTTTTGAGGATATTTGGATGAGGTTACTTTTTAAGCACATTTTCACGAGCTGCCTGAAGTTTAAACAGCTTTGATACAGAACCATTTAAAGACTCATTCACACAGGCAGCTGGGAGGCAGTAAAAGCAGACGCTTGTCAGATTCCTGGCTGTAGGCCCGCTCACAACATTCCTGGTCATAGGCCTTCATTTTTGAGAATAAAGCAATGTCCACACTCTAATGAATTTTCCGTACTTTACTGTAAATTTGCAAGAATTTTGTGACATCTGACATCACATTGACATACTAGCTGAATTCTCTAGTGCAGAATGCCATACACAGGAGTAGACATTCTGTAGTTGCCATTTAGGTGCAGAATGTCAGCACATAATTTTGTAAGCCATCTTTCCTTTGCACCTCCTTTCCTTGGGAGCACTACAGAGTTGGAACCACTTCCCTTCACGTATGCTAAGTCCACAGGTTTTAGCTTCCATCACCAAGTATAATCAACGTGCCTTTATTAATATACCAGTCTCTCCCAATGTTCCTTCCTTAACTCTACCCAGCCACTCCCAGATGGCACACTCATTCCAGGGTATTATAGTACTCACATCAGTGGACTCTGGCCTGGCCTAAAAGGACTTTTTCACCCCGCTCATGACCCACAGAAGGTTGTAAAAAGAGTCAGGGTGACCACAGCTGTTCCTACTGAGTTCTGAACTCTCTAGACTGGGATTTCAGCCCTATAGAGTGCCCTTCAGGTCAGTTGCCGGTCACATTACAGTAGCTCTGGGGAGTTTGGTTTCCATGCCCCATCTCACCAGGTCCCCCCAATCTTGGCACTTATATGAGCAATAAATTCACCCATTACACCACTAGAGGAAGGTTTTCTCAAACGGGCCGAACACAAAATTACCAATTTCCCTTTAACAAACTATATGGGGAACAGAGCCATCTAGAGGCAAGCAAGCTAACTGCATCTGCCAACAGGGTGAAACAATAGATAATTGGCATTGCCCAGAATAACCAATCATTTCAAGGAAAATTTAAAACCAAGATTTTTCTTGCACATGATTGGATGGTTCAAGTCAGCACAATCTCATCTCACTTACTAATCTAAGTGATTTTTTTCTTTTTTATGCAAAGTAAATTTACATTTAGCTTACTGAATGAGCTGAAATTGCTCTCACTATAACCATTCAATCGTGTGTAAACAAAAATACTTTTTTTCAAATTTTCCATTCAGCTGACTGGATATTCTATGCAAAGTGAATTTTCACTTATTTAAATTGACTTTACAAGGCTCTCCTTTGAAGTTATTGATCGCCACCGCTATAACCCCCACCTTTGGCTATTGTTACTAGTAGCTCAGTAGCTGTATGATATCCTGTCCTATCAAGTATATGATATGGGGTGTTTTTATGTGCTAAAATGTACGGATGATTTACACAATGTTCTGTTCTTGATTTATCTCTTCTGCACATAAAACTCTTGAAAAGGAAAACATGCTCTTCCCCTTTAGTAAATCAGTGTTTCATAGTAAGTACCACATGTTTATACATGCTAGTTTATACTAGCACATTAATGATAATGTTGTACTTACTATTGCCCCTTATAGATACTGGACTCTAAGTACTTTCTAAGTACTGGACTACTGGTTTCTAAGGCTGCATTATTATACATGCTTTATTGAATCAGTCCCTGGAGTATTTCTTCTCCTGATCCATATACAAGTGCATTAATCCAAGTGGGTTTCCATCCCCGGGTTTTCTATTAATATGCTTTTACTATTTGGGTAAATATTCCCTTTGTCATTCCTGCACTCATTTTACATATTTGGTTTTATCACAGTACCCCTCCCTCTGTTTTGTATCTTTTGGATTGTCTTGGTCTCTCTTCACTTGTCTTTTTCCTTCTTATTTTTCCCCTTTTTTCCCCCCTTCCCCTCCCCCCTTTTTTATCCTTTCTCCCTCTTTTCCTCCCCCCCTTCCTCTTCCCCTCCCCATTCCTTTCTCCCTCTCCCCCCCCCCCTTTTTTTGCCTCCTCCAACTCCTTCTTTTTTCTTTTTCTTTTTCTTTTCTCTTCCTTTTTTTTACCCTTTTTTTCCCTTGCTTTCTCTCTTTTCCCTCCAACTGCCCTCTTCTTTTTTAACCATCTGACACAACTGGTTTGTTTCCTTGGTTCACTTCACTCACCCCCCTATTGTGGTGCGTGTTTATCACCCTTGCACACTCGCACTCCCATATGACCTTGGGCATTTTTGCCTGATATGTTCAACCTTCCACGTTGTTTTTACCTAGATGCTAAACTAGCTGGTCTTGCATACACCTCTTTCCCAATCACCGTGGGAGATCTTTCCGGGTTGCTCCACGCTGTGCTCCAACCAGGGCATGGGTAAGATGTTCCATATGGCTACCAATTGCCTATTCCTTCCCCACTTTTTCTTGTGTTAATATTGTTTGATTTGTCATTTTTCACATTACTGTATCTTCATTATCTTCTTCGCAGATGTATTTTCCTGATTAAGCGGTAAAACCGCGAAACTAGTAGAAATACTGAAATACCATGCCATCTGCGTTTTTAATGGAAATTGTTGTTTGTGTTTTTGTCATTTTGTATTAATAAAATTTGTATATTTTTATTAACATTTTGTAGTACTTATACATATCCTTCTTATATGTATCATGATAGTCCACTTGCCTTCTCCTTATGGTGAGTTTGGGGTGGGGCGCACACTTCCAAATATTCTTTCTCATATAACTTGGATGATGGTACATTTTATATAAAACATTTTCGTATATATCTTATACCTTTTCGTGAGGCCACTCATTTTCTTCGTTGTTTTTCAGGGGTTTGGCTTGGCCCCTTAGTTGGGGCCAACTAAGGGGCCAAAATTAATGGCAAGATGAATGCAGTATGTTATCAAAAAATACTGCAGGAACATTTGTATTCATCAGCCAGGAAAATGTGCATGGGACGTACTTGGACATTCCAACATGACAAAACACAAGGCCAAGTCGACCTGTCATTGGCTACCACATTATAAAGTGAAGGTCCTGGAGTGACAATATCAGTCTCCTGACCTCAATATCATTGAGCCACTCTGGGGAGATCTCAAATGTGCAGTTCATGCAAGACAGCCCTAGCATATACAAGAACTGGAGGCTTTTTGCCAAGAGGAATGGGCAGCTTTACCATCTGAGAAGATATAGAGAGCCTCATCCACAAATACCATAAAAGACTTTAAGCTGTCATTGATGTTAAAGGGGACAATACACGATATTAAGAACTGAGGTATGTAAACTTTTGATCAGGGTCATTTGGGTAGTTTCTGTTCTGATTATGATTTAAAAAGAGTGAACACAATTGATTGATAAATAGCTTCAGCCAAACACTAACCATGAGTGAAAGAAAAGTTTTTGTTTTATCATTCATATTCTCTTAAAAATCATAAATTCTGCTAGGGTATGTAAACTTATGAGCATAACTGTGTATATATATATATATATATATATATATATATATATATATATATATTTCATAATTATAAGAATAAAAAAAAACATGTGTTTGGTACTGTCCCTTTCACACATTTGCCCTAAGCATAAGCATGTTATGGCAACACTTCTCATATAAAGACGAAGGAAGCCAAATCTTCCATGTGCCTTACTAATCAGTAAAGAGGGGTTTACTATAAAAGATTAATTAGTTTACTACTGCACATGTAGATAATTTTAGAACACACACTACACAATATTCTAGTAACAATTGCAGGACTTCTGATTACCATGATTTTTTAATTTTCTATTCAGGAGCCCTTGAAGCTAAAATGCTTAACGCAGTGTTCTGAGAGTAGGCGCTTCCACTGGACTCTTACCTTGCAGGGTTGTAACCATGAGAATGGGGGGTTTGTGAATCCCATTTCTGACACTCCAAACCAGACTCCGTCTTTGAAATTTTCCCCCTGTAATTTTCTCCACTGCAATGAAAGCAATCGTCTGCAGAAAAAGCATTAAATCTTGATCAATATTTTGCATTGTTACATTTATAATATGTTGCATAATCACATCATGAAAGCTTGCATTATTAATTAAAGTTTTACTTTGAGTGCTGAAGTACCCTTAGCCTTAAAAAGGAGTTGAAGATTGCAAAAGTTGCATGACTTCATACAGCAGCTGATTGGCCTATTACTTTTACAGGGCACTGAAATTCTTTTTTGACAGACAGTTATATGTAAATTTGTCCTTATACTTAATATAAAATAAACATTTACTCACCTTCACATTGGGGAATGTTGCAAAATTCAAATCTCGAGGCGGGGTCTGTAGTGTAACACCAAGGTCCATTTGAATCTCCATCTGGATTTCTACAAAAATTTGCCTCAAGCCCATCATTTGGAAACTTTTCAGGAACAAAACTGGGCAAGAAAAAAAATCTGTGTCATATTACAGCACCATAAAAAATGTAAAACGTGCTAAGCAAATCTTATGCTAGTACACTGGGAGAATTAATAAAAAGGTTCTGAGACATATTTTGTCTCAACTGGAGATCAGCCAATCAGCTTTTAAATTGTATTTTTTTTAAGATGTGTGGAAAATGTAAAAGATAGAAGCCGATTGGTTGCAAAGTGCAAAGGCCTAATTGTATTCCTGCAGATATTTGATAATCCTAACAATGTTACCAGCAGTGCTTAAATACCACTGAAAATTATAGGAAGGAAAGTATTCTAGCAAGTGTAATGGCTGGAGAGCTGTCACAGCGAGGTGAACAGCGTTGACTTGGGTATTGTTCGTATTTTATTCAGTACAACATGGTTTGCTAATGAAAGTGTTTGCACCCCCCGAGATTTACAATATTATAGAATTGTGTCCACTTAGCTATCCAAAATATCCAAAGACGATAAAATGCGCCACACAATAAATATTCCAATGTGCAATAAAACAAACTAAATGATATTGATAACATACTAAATTCTATGAAAATGTACAGGTAAACAGATATTAAAACAGTTATATGTAAATATACCTTATTTAAACAATGGACAGACTTTTACAGCCTCACCATAGATTTAACCCCTTCAGTATGTTCAATACGGTATGGACTGCCCTTTTATCTTAATAGGACTCCCTCCTATTTAGGTCTCAATTCTTTTTTTTAATTGTAAAAATAGATGTTGTGAGTTAAATTTCATAGACTTCTGTACAAACTTTTGGCTATTACCATTAACACCCCTTTCTCTGCCTTTCCTTTTCTTCTACCCCCACTTCTCTCTGAGTACCTGAAAATTTTGCTAGCCAACTTAACCGCTTCAGCTCCAGGAGATTTACCCCCTTCATGACCAGGCAATTTTTTGCGATACGGCACTGCATTAACCTAATGCCACGTACACACGAGTGGACTTTCCGGCAGACTTGGTCCGGCGGACTGGAGTCCGTTGGACAATTCGATCCTGTGTGGGTTCCAGCGGACTTTTTTTTCCCAAAAGTCCGACGGACCTAGAAATAAAACACGTTTCAAATCTTTGACGGACTCGAGATGAAAAATCTGCTCGTCTGTATGCTAGCCCGACGGACTAAAACCCACGCTAGGGCAGCTATTGGCTACTGGATATCAACTTCTTTATTTTAGTCCGGTCGTACGTCATCACGTACTAATCCATCGGACTTTGGTGTGATCATGTGTAGGCAAGTCCGTCAGACCAGTCCGGCAAAAGTCCGTTGGACCAGTCTGGACGAAAAGTCCGCCCGTGTGCACGCGGCATAACTGACAATTGCATGGTTGTGCGACGCTATAACCAAATAAAATCTATGTGTTTTTTTTCCCATAAATAGAGATTTCTTTGGTTGGTATTTGATCACCTTTGAGGCTTTTATTTTTTGCGCTATCAACAAAAGAACAGACAATTTTGAAAAAAAAAACAATGTTTTTTACTTTCTGCTATAAAACATATTCAGTAAAAATGTTTTTAAAAAAATCGAATTTCTTCATCAATTTAGGTCAACATGTATTCTGCTACATATTTTTGGTAAAAAAATTCCCAAAAAGCGTATATTGACTGATTTGCGCAAACGTTATAGCGTCTACAAATGATGGGATATATTTATGGATTTTTAAATTTTTTTTAATAGTAATGGCGGCGATCAGCGGCTGCAATATTGCGTCAGATAAATCGGACACCTAACTGACACTTTTGACACTTTTTGGGGACCAGTGACACTAATACAGTGATCAGTGCTAAAAAAAATGCACTGTCACTGTACTAATGACATTGGCAGGGAAGGAGTTAACATCTGTATTCCTAGGGAGTGCTTCCCTTGTCACAGAACGGCGATCTGCCTTGTTTACAGATTGCCATTCTGCCTGTGCCTCGAAAGATCGGCGGGTCCCAGCAGACATCGTGTCCGCCGGACCCGCTGATTGGCTACCGTGTGCGTGCCCCAGAACCGGAAGTGCAGAATACCTGTACGTGATTCATAGGAGCCACCGCCCCGCAGTACATGTATGTGGGGCGGTCGGTAAGAGGTTAAGCTGGCCATAGATGGATCAAAATTTGGCTGTTCGGCAGGGACTAGCTGAATTTTGATCCATCTATGGCTGTTCCTGTTTGAGAGAAATCAATTTAATGATTGACAGGGACTATTGGTAGACTTTTGTTCAATCACCAATCCTTCGTTTCACCAATTGGCTGCAGCACTGATCAAGGTACTCCGTCAGAATATAATAGCACAACTGGTAGGATTTCCTCCATCCACCTCGCTTCTGTGGATGAGGGAATAGGTACAGTTTTTTTCAATTAGCCCACTAATCAGCTATGGCCTGCTTTACTTAAAGTAGAAGTAAACCCTCCTATTGTTTTCAGCCAAGGAAGCCTCCATCTTGGCCTCTGTTTGATCTTCGACTGCCATGATGCTGCACATGCCATCAGTCATGACACCAGCCATTGGATGGTCTGACAGTTTGATGGAGAGCACAACCAATGTAATAGTTACATTTCCAGCACATGCCAGGAATGTAATTGTTTTTTGAAACTGTTAAATCGATGGTCGATGATCGATGATCATTTAGTTCTGTTTTAAGATTTTTAGACACGTATCCATCCATATCTGTATAGTTTTAATTAATGTGATTTCCCCCACCGCTCATGTGTGAACCCAGGCCATAATGACTTCAGCCTGTGTTTACACAGCAGCGGTGTTGGAAACCGCATGTGATTGGGAAAAAAAATCACGCCGCATTCCTGTTCAAATCACACGCAATTATTTTCAGTGCAGTTTGAGCCCATTCATTTTGTATGGGCTCAAATCACACCACAAAGGTATCTTGTACTCGCTGGTATCGGTGCAACCCAATATATATATATACACACACACACACACATATTTACACACACTTGCACACATATATGGTAAATATATATGATCTCTATAGGAGGATAACAAAAATTGCATCATTTCCTATTAGGAAGAGATAGAGGTGAGTAAATTCTGCCTTAGTAAATGCATTTTAAATAAACATCATATTACGAATGATAAAAAATAAAACTCTACTTTGGTGTATGTGGGGTGTTTGATGCCCAATCTTGACATGTTCTTCCAGATTTTGTTTTAGATTCAGTTCCTCTGTAATCCTTTCCATTTCCAGAAATGCATTCTTCAAGGTAAACTAAAGAATAGATATATGAACAAATTTTATGAAATACAAATGTAGTTCCTAACCAGCTGTATTACCAACTCAACGTTATCAATATACTGTTTCTATATGTAGCTTGGGGGCGGGCAGATAGCACAATGAGGGGGCTCTGCAGGGGGGCTCTGAAACAAGATAAGGCACACTTTGAGGAGCTGTGGGGCTCTGCAGGGAGACAGAGTGAAGGCACTGAGGCTGGTAGAGGGTATTGTGAGGAGAAAGAGATCTGGAAGAAGCCTGGAAAGTACTGTAGAGGGCTGTAGAAGTAGAAGGGGGAACTGAACATGCATGGGACAGTGTGGACAGAGATTGCTTATAAGGGAGTTGGGGAGATGTGTTTGCCCTAAATAACCCTGTCTGCACTGTGCTGGCAGATCTCATTTATAATTGGAAACTAAATTTGAACACTGTCTGTCCTAACAATTGGTTAAATCAAGCATGTTCAACTTGTGGCTCAAACCTATGGCAACCCGCGCAGCCTCCTTTAGGTGCACACCATTCAACTGAATGACTGTCAATCCTCCATAATCCAGTCAGCTGTCATACACAAGCTGGCTCCTCACTCTTCTCTTTCTTTCCTACACACAGATAAGGGGTGAGGAGCCAAGTAGATTACATCCAGTCCATCCATAAAGGGTTTCTGAAGGTGGATTCACACTGTGTGATGAGCTTAGTGTCATTCTGGGAGCATGTGAGTGCTTTATGCATGTTATCTTTGTTTCATAAGAAATATATTGCATTACTAGGGCATGCACTTCCCTGGTCTGTTGTCATTTATTTAGATTGTCCACAGTCCTTGTTTTGGCAATTCAAGGGGTGGCTGCAAAGACCCTGATATAGTGAAGGCTGCAACACTGGTTCAGAGCTTTTTTGGCTGGTCACACCTGAGAGCAAGAGTAGGAATAATGGTGAGCTGGTTTATAAAAAGAAATACTTTGATTTTAACAGTGGGTAAACATCCAACGGGGATTTGTCCCACAGAAAAAGATCTTGATTGTTGTTTAAAATCTTCATTATGCTGTTCAAAATAAAAAATGAAATTCTGAACCATTTCATTGTGGCCAGCAACCGGTTACCAAACCAAAACTTAAATAGCCCGCACTCTTCAAAAGGTTAAAGGGTTAAAGGGTTAAATATTTAAAAGCTGGGCTTCTTGCATTGTATGTTAATGAAAGATTTTAAGACTGTTTGTGTGGAAGAATGGGCCAAAATCACACCTGAGCAATGCATGCGACTAGTTTCTCCATACAGGAGGTGTGTGGAAGCTGTCATCAGGGCTGGACTTAGTGTGGCGGGGGGCCCTGGGCTTGAGTCACTTTCCGGCCCTACCTTCTATACATTACTTTAAATAGAACAAAATGATACATACACAAGCTATGTATTAGAGCTACACAATTCTGGATAAACTGAGAATAAAAATAGAGATCACGATTCTGAACAAACAACTAAACAAAATTACATAATTTATGTAACTGACAGGTGGCACTGACGTCAGATAGCACTGATAAGTGGCACTGATGACACGTGACACTGATGACAGATGGCACTAACATGTGGCACTGACACGTGGCACTAATATGTGGCACTGATGACAGGTGGCACTAATACGTGACACTGATGACAGATGACACTAATACGTAGCACTGATGACAGATGACACTAATACGTGGCACTGATGACAGATGACACTAATACGTGGCACTGATGACACGTGACACTGATAACAGATGGCATGTGACACTGACAGGTGGCACTGATGACAGATGGCAATGATACGTGGTACTGATGACACGTGACACTGATGACAGATGGCACTAATAGGTGGCACTGATGACACATGACACTGATGTGGCACTGATGATAGATGGCACTAATACGTGGCACTGACAGATGACACTAATAGGTGGCACTGATGACACGTGACACTGATGATGACAGATGACACTTATACGTGGCAGTGGCACTGATGACAGATGGCACTTATACGTGGCACTGGGGACAGATGGCACTGACAGGTGGCACTGGGGACAGGTGGCACTGGGGACAGGTGGCACTGGGGACAGATGGCAAGGACAAGTGTCACTGGGGACAGGTGGCACTGACAGATGGCACTGGGGACAGGTGGCACTGGGACCAGATGGCACTGTGAGCTCTTTATTTTCCCCTTTTTTTTTTTACTCACAAGCTGCAGCGTTTGCTCTCCCTCCTCACATGCTGTCTCTGTGTGAGGAGGGAGAGCCGGCGATGAGAGATGATCTCATATGAGATCATCTCTCATTGGACACTCAGATCGAGTGCTAAATGGCCGCTGTGATTGACCATTTAGCATGATCTGTGATTGGCTGTGTCCAAGGGACATGCCCAACACAGATCTTCCCCGATGCGTGCCTGCAGAGGCGCGCATTGGTGAAGTAAACGGGAGGAGTCCAGGGACGCCCTCCCGTATCTAACGCATACGCCTAGTATAGCGTAGACGCCTAGTGTAAAGAAGGTACGGACACCGGGACATGGTATTTAAAACGGAAACAGGCGGGGCCCGCGGGGCCCCCTGTTGGGCGGGGCCCATGGGCTTGAGCCCAGTCAAGCCCTATGGAAAGTCCGGCCCTGGCTGTCATTACCAACAAAGGATTTTGTATGAAGTAAATACATTTCAATTAGCGTGTTCAATACTTTTTCCCTGCGTCATTCCATTTTATTACACATAACTTAATTTCTAAATAATTTCAAAATAATATCTGTTTTGGTTTCTTTCTATGTATGGATTGTATGGGTTGTTACTTGTTAATTGTGGTGAAAATTACATGTCAATACATATTTACCTAGAAAAACGTGCTTAATAATTCTTTTACCCCGTGTGTATATATAGATATATTTATTATATATATATCTATCTATATATATCTTTATATATAGATATATATAGCTAGATATATATCTATCTATATATAGATCTATATATAGATCTATAGATCTATATAGATCTATAGATCTATAGATCTAGATAAATATATATATATATATATATATATATATATATATATATATATATATATATATATATATATATATATATACACAGTATCTCACAAAAGTGAGTACACCCCTCATATGTCTATTTCCCAAACACAACCTCTGGATAGGACGCGGAGCACATGCACTCAACCTCTTTGGTTGACAATGGCGAGGACCGTTCTGAGTGGAACCTGTCCTGTTAAACCACTGTATGGTCTTGGCCACCATGCTACGGCTCAGTTTCAGGGTCTTGGCAATCTTCTTATAGCCTAGGCCATCTTTATGTAGAGCAACAATTGCTTTTTTCAGATCCTCAGAGTTCTTTGCCATGAGGTGCCATGTTGAACTTTCAGGCTCTGTTCACACTGAGGCACTTTGAAGGCGCTAAAAATAGTGCCTGCAAAGCGCCCCGAAAGAGCCGTTCAATGCACTCCACTGTGAAAGCCCCAAGGGCTTTCACACTGGAGCGGTGCGCTTGCAGGGTGGTCAAAAAAGTCCTGCAAGCCGCATCTTTGGAGTGCTGTATTTACTACTCCTAAAGCGCCCCTTCCCATTGAAGACAATAGGGCAGCGCTGCAAACCCGCCCGCAAAGTGCCGCTTAATTCTTTTTTGTCCGCTAGCGGGGGTAAAAACCGCCCCGCTAGCGCCGCTAAAATGACGGTAAAGCAGTGCTATATTTAGCGCCACTGTACCGCCAGCGCCCGCACGCCTCAGTGTGAAAGTAGCCTTAGTGACCAGCATGAGAGAGTGAGAGCGATAACACCAAATTTAAAAATACAAAAACATATTTGGAGGGCACACCCTACAATGCGTTCAGATTCAAGATGGTGCTGCTATAAGACCAACAAACAATACAAAATATATAACAGCGCACACATTCAAGAATGACATTTCCTGCAAGAAAAACACCTGAACATATTCATACTCCCCCTCCTCATTACCTCTTATTTAGTGGCCACCAGTGCATAGGATGTATCCCACATAGAGGAGTTCAGCTCCCATGGTTGAGACAAAGGATCTTCCATTCTAGAGTAGGACCCACTAATTCGGGGTACTTTGTCGCAGTAAGTGGGCTTAGCACTATATGACCATATAGTGTGACCAAACCCCCATATTTTTTTGAATATGTTCAGGTGTTTTTAACTAGTCTTGCAAGAAATGTCATTCTTGAATGTGTGCGCTGTAATATAGTTTGTATTGTTTGTTGGTCTTATAGCAGCACCATCTTGAATTTAAACGCATTGTAGGGTGTGCCCCCCAAATATGTTTTTGTATATTGTAATAGACCTTGACCAGGTTTTTTGGGATGGAGCACCCCACCCCCTCCTCATTACCTCTTATTTAGTAGCCACTGGTGCATAGGATGTATCCCCTTCAGTTCTCCCACATAGAGGAGTTCAGCTCCCATCGTTGAGACAAAGGATCTTCCATTCTATTACTAAAGTAGGACCCACTAATTCAGGGTACTTTGTTGCAGTAAGTGGGCTTAGCACTATATGAACACCAAATTTAACACACCTGGTCCCCATTCACACCTGAGACCTTGTAACACATGACACTGGGGAGGGAAAATGGCTAATTGGGCCCATTGTGGACATTTTCACTTGGGAGTGTTCTCACTTTTGTTGCCAGCGGTTTAGATGGCTTTGTGTTAAGTTAGTTTGAGGGGACAGCACATTTACACTGTTATACAAGCTGTGCACTCACTACTTTACATTGTAGCAAAGTGTCATTTCTTCAGTGTTGTCATATGAAAAGATATAATAAAATATTTACAAAAATGTGAGGGGTGCACTCACTTTTGTGAGTTACTTTATATTGCTATGTTTGGTTAAATTTTCATGAGAAAGTTAGAGTTTCAGGCCTTGTTC
Organism: Aquarana catesbeiana; assembly: GCF_042186555.1. Classification (NCBI taxonomy): domain Eukaryota; kingdom Metazoa; phylum Chordata; class Amphibia; order Anura; family Ranidae; genus Aquarana; species Aquarana catesbeiana. The sequence continues at coordinate 442,774,070 of NC_133327.1, forward strand.
ACATGGGAAAATTAAATCTGTGCCCTGTGCAGTGTCGTGTTTACCGACATGGGGATGCACAGGTGTTGCATGCATCCCCATGCTGGCATTCCCATAGCTGTCTATTGGGACGCAGCGGCTGCAGAAACACAGCCCCCCAATGTGACATCCGTGTGGGTGCATTTGGGGCTGTGCACCCACACCCAGACAGATGTCAAATTAGGGGCAGTGGCTGTGTCTGTGCAGCTGCTGTGTCCCAATAGACTGCTATGGGACTGCCGGCATTGGGATGCATGCAACACCTGTGCATCTCCATGCTGGTAAACAGGCCCTGCGTGGGGCACAGATTAAATCGCCCCATGTGAACAAGGCCTTATATATGAAAACTTCCATAAACTTAATAAATAATATATGTTGCAAATTGAGCACATACGTTTTCTTTCATATATAGCTACATCACTCCTTCGATGCACCATTGAAGACTTCTGATTGTCAAGAAGTGTAACGCATAGTTGGTTTTTTGAGCCATACAAAAAAGCCCTAAAAGATTTAAAAAAATAAAAATTAGCACATGCAAACTGCTAGCTTATTTTTTCTTTATAGATTCCATAAAAGGTGAAAAGAGGCATAAAATCTACAATATAAACTGCTACTTTTTGATTGCATTTTGAAAACAGCAACATTAAATATTTGCCCACATTGGTGCTGCAAAGTCTGTAAAATACCACTAAAAATAAACCACAAGAAAAAGGTATTAACATTTAACTATTATCAAAACTTGTTTCTTTAGATTTAGCGTAACCTCCCTGGCGGTATGATTATTTCGGATTTTAGGTGCTGAAAGCGGTACAATTATTTTGCATGGAAATTTGGCGTTCTATATTGTAGGTCTGTAATTCTTAACAATAACACACTTAAATCTGTCCAAACAAGAGTCTAGTAGATATCCCGGGTATGATAAAGTTTGAAACACAAAAACATAAATTATAATATAATAAATAAAAATAAATAATTAAAAATAAAAATAAAAATTAATAATAAAATACATTTCCCCACGATTCACTATCGCTCAATTCTGCAAGTGTTCTAATTTACTATCGCTGTTTTCTAGCTGGTCTAAAGCCACTTTTGATGTAAAGGGACAATTTTTGGTTGCTATGGACAATCTCCAGTTTCCAGGCAGAAAGAACAGTATATATAACATAAAACTGAATGCAGGGCATAGGACAAAGCACTGGGGACAAAAGGGATGTGAAATAATTTCATACAGTACTGTAATCTGTAAGATTACAGTACTGTATGTGTTATGTTTTTACACTTTTTTGAATTTGCCGCCAGGCCTTGCCCCCATGCGTCGCGCCGCTCGCAGGGAACGGAGCCTGGCACAGAGAGGCTTTGGAGGAGGACGGAGCCCGCAGACACAGCGGGGGACATCGCAGGATCCCGGGGACAAGGTAAGTAAAGCCACACCAGGATCCTGCGATGTAATCCCGAGTGTGGCTCGGGGTTACCGCTAATGGTCCTGAATTTTAACCCCGAGCCACACTCGGGAAAACCGCCAGGGAGGCTACAGGAGTTCTATGCATTACGATAAAAAGCCTTCTGTGTGTAACAGCCAGATGCCCCTGATACTTACCTGAGGTCCCTCCCTATCCACGAGTCCCTTGGCTGTCTGAGACTCTCCCTCCTGTTTGGCTGAGACACAGCAGTTGCGCCAATGGCTCCCGTGGCTGTCAATCAAAGTCAGTTAGCCAATCAGGACAAAGAGGGGCGGGGCCGAACAGCAGCTTTGTGTCTGAATGGACACACAGAGCTGTAGCTCGGCTCGGGTGCCCCCATAGCAAGCTGCTTGCTGTGGGGGCACTCAACAGGAGGGAGGGGACAGGACCAGTGAAGACTCGAGAAGAGGACCCAGGCTGCTCTGTGCAAATCCATTTCACAGCGCAGGTAAGTATAACATGTTTGTTATTTTTTTTTTAAACAAGACTTTACAATCACTTTAAGAGGAGAGGGATTAGAACACCTATCAGGATGTTCATTGTTGTCTGTGTCATTCTCTATTTGTCCTAATGACCATTACCACTGAAAGTGAATCCCAAATTTTAAGTGGTCACCAGAACAGAAATAGAGAGGAAATCTTCCAAATTTTTAGTCTATTTTCTGCTATATAATAAGAAAACAATGTTTAATAAATACTCTAAAAAGAAAGCTCTATCTGTCTCTACAAATGATATAACATGAATTTGGGTACAGTGATGCATGATTGAGTAATTGTCAGTCAAACTATCAGAGCACTGAAAAGTGTCATGGCAATGAAGGGATAATACAGACTGATAAAAAAAGCGGTTAACTACAAGTGGAGGTTACTGGCTATCTCCTTATATTTCCCTGCTGGAAAGATGTCTGATGTTTATAGATGCAGAGGCATGCTTTATGGCATTTGAAAAAAATACAATTCAGTGGGAGACAGTCTTTTCATGTAGTTTAAAGGGAAACATTCAAAATATAGAAATCCTTTAAATAACATGCATGGGGATGCCTAAGAGCTGCATGTAAAGTTACAAAACAGTAAGATTTAACTCTTTAAAAGTGACATTAAAAAGGGGAAAAAACTGTGGTGTTCCCCCTAAAAATTCATACCAGGCACTTATCCAGGCATCCTGGGTGGTCAGGAAATAGAGGACAGCAAGTGTGCAGCCCTCCTTCCTGAGCCACACCAGGCCACATGCCTTTCAACATCAGGAGCAGTAAAGCCTCTCCCCCCTCGTAAAGCACCTTATCGAATGTTGAGGAGACAAGGGCCTCACCTCCACCCCACATCTTGTCCCCCAAAAGAGATATGGGTATTTGTGGCAGGGACCTTATTGAAAAATGAAAAATGTATTTAAATATAGTGCCGGGGGGGGGGGGTGCCCTTAATATGCCTGTAAAGTGGCACATCTGTATCATGTATAGAACCTGCTGCAGCAAATCTGACATTTAAAAAGAAAAAAATGACATTTAAATTGCCAGCAATACAATACCTTTTCTGGCAATACAAAAATGTTAAAAAACAGTGTGAGGGTCCCCCCCAATGCAGTTCTTTGGGTCATGTATGGATTTTAAGGGGAACCCCATGCCAAAATGTAAAAAAAAAATGGTGTGGGTCAATATGGTATGTGGCCTGATATGGTTCAGGAGTTCCCCCCCTCCTGAACCATACCAGGGCACATGCCCTCAATATGGGTACCCCTTTGGGGTAGAGGGCTCTGCCCTATGTTGATGGGGACAAGGGCCTTTTCCCGACAACCCTGGGCTGTGGTTGTGGGGTTCTATGGGCAGGGAGCTTATCAGACCCTGAAAGTCCTCTTGAACAAGGAGGCCCCCAGATCCCCCCCCCCCATGTGAATGAGTATAGAGTACATAGTACTCCTACCCATTCACCAAAAAAGTGTCAAAAAGAAATAAAAACACACACAGTTTTTGACAATTCCTATAAAAAATAAAAAAAACGATGTTACCGATGTAGATCCATCATCAATCACAATGTCTGCTGCCACCACCGGACCTGAAAAAAGAAAAGAAACCTCCACCTGTGACAAAGGCTAACCGCTGACTACCTGCCCTGCCATTGGACAGTTCTTATATAGGTAGGGGCGGGGCCTTCTGGCGGCGTCACCTGGTGGCACCACCCCATGTGACATCATCGACCTGTGCATGCTGAGTCGGTGATGTCACAAGGGGGCCGTGCCACCAGGTGATGTCGCCAGATGGCCCCACCTCCTACCTATATAAGAACTGTCAAACGGCGGAGCAAGTAGTCAGCGGTTAGCCTTCATTGCGGACTGAGTGTTTTTTTTCTGTTTTCAGGTTCGGCGGGCGTCATGATTGATGATGGATCTACATCGGGGGACATTGCTTTTTTTAATTTTTAATAAAGGAATTGTCAAATACTGTGCGTGTTTTTTTTTTTTTGTTTTTCTTTTTTGGTGAATGTGTAGGAGTACAATGTACCGCATACTCATTCGCATGGGGGGGTCAGGATCTGGGGGCCACCATGTTAAAGGTGACTCCCAGATTCTGATAAGCCCCCTGCCCACAGACCCCCACAACCACAGCCCAGGGTTGTGTGGAAGAGACCCTTGTCCCCATCAACATGGGGACAAGGTGCTTTGGGTGGGTGGGGCAGAGTCCCCCCATCCCAAAGCAACTCCCGTGTTGGGGGCATGTGACCTGGTATGGTTCACAAGGGGGGCACTCCCTCAGTCAGATCCCCCAGCTACTGTATGTAAACAAACCAGCCGGGAATCCTGGAGAATATTATTGACCAAATATGATCAATGACCATATTTGGCCAATGACATCAATCGTAACCCCTGACTGTCTGTTTATATTACAGAAGCCAGGAATTCAGACAGGCTGGTAGTGTTCGTTTTTAAATTAACATTCATCAAGAGCCAGCAATGTGAACTACATACCCCTGATTGTTTCCATTTAATCAAACAACATTTGACACACAAGGGGCCAATACACTCATTGTTTTCAAGTATAAACAAAGAACAATTGCCAGCTAGCAGAAATGAATCAGAACATGATTCATATGGCGCTAACAGATGATGAACACATTCATTTTCCAGGTAAGCCAATATTGACATATCCACATATCACAAACATTTGATTTTGCCACATATGGACATTTATATATCACCAAGAACATTTGATCTGGCAGTTTGCACAGCGTCAACGATCATCTTCAACTCAAGCATTCACACTTCCCGCAGTGATTTATACCTAGTGAAGAATATAAGTTGACCTGTCACAGATCAGCTGCGGAGCTGATCTGTGTCTCACCTTTACTGCTGTAGGCCGGCTGGCACCTGTTCCACTAGCTTGTGTTCAGCTCTGCTGCACTCTGCAGCTATGGGCGTCACCGGCCTCACCTGTTACTTAATATATGATTCCTTCCTGCTACTTCCTGTTCAGCTCCCCATGTGCTTCTCTATTTAGATCCCTCTCAGGCTAGTTCTGGTTGCTTGAGCAACATTTGTTTCTGAGCTTCTTTTGTGTAACCTGTCTTAACCTGACCTCTTGTGAACTGATCTCTTGTGTACCGACTTGGCTTGTTTTGATTACGTTGTCTGCAGCCTGCCCTGACCTTGGCTCGCTATCCGGCTCTCCTTTGCTTCATCCATCCATCCATCCTTGTCTGACAGTGTCTTCTGGTACCTCCCTAGCGAGCGGGGTAAACCCAAGGGTCGTGACCTGGGGTCAGCACGCAGCTAAGCCCAAACTCGTGTGAGGGGGACCCTGGCAGAATACCGGCTGGCCCTTAGACTTCATGTCCTGGGGGATCCTGTGTCACCTGCTCGCCTGTGGTCTCACTGTAAGTAGTACCGTGACATGACCCTATGCATAAATGTTCCTTAATTTATATAGGACTAATATACAAGCACTTTAGAGACCCATTTGTGTAAACAAGCCCTAAGAATATTCTTTGAAAAGAGATCTTTAGATGAATTAACTTACTGTTGGGGTGTGGTAAAGAATCAATGAAACGTGCCAAGTGTCTTGCTGTACAGTTTAGAAAATGAATGCAGATCACAAGGTTGACTATACAAAACATTAAATGTTTATTGGATTTTAGTGTTATACAAGTTTTACAAAGAGTAAAGGACAAAAAGCAGCAGGGTTGACAACAGACTGATCAATAAAGACAGAATGTGTAACACGCCTTTAGACCCCTTTCACACTGAGGCGCTTTACAGGCATTACAGCGCTAAAAATAGCGCCTGCATAGCACCTGTAAAGCGCCTCTCCTGTCTCTCCATTGTGAAAGCCGGAGGGCTTTAACACTGGAGTGGTGCACTGGCAGAACGCTAAAAAAAGATACCCAGATTCGATAACTAAAGCATGGAGAGTCAATGTAAGCTGTAAGAAATAGTCATGTCTCGGCAAAATAGGAAATACAAACTTTGGTTGTTTTTTTTTTAATTTTGGATAGGAAGAGGAGGGGTTAGAACTTGGAACTCTCATGTTTTTAATGTATTATGTGTAACCTCTCAGTAGACTTTCCCTAACCTCCTGTTCTATAGGGAAAACAGACAGAAACCAAATGCCAATATAGGGTGGAATCTTTAATGAAACATTTTTATTTTTTTGTCTCTATTGGAGATATCATTACTTCCTGTGCTGCTGACAACAAGGTTACTGGGGCAGGAAGTTTGATGAAATCTGCCAAGTGGGTACAATAAAAACCATGACATGGCTAAAAGGTAAAGCGTATTGAGACCCACATTAAGATGAAAGGTACTATTTATAAAAAAAAAAAAAAAAAAAATCGCAGAGCTGTTCATTCTGTAAAACTGCATGTTTATTCATTCTGTGTAAATGGGGACAAAATTGAATTTTATTAGGCTATTTTCTTTCTAGGTTGAATATTATTAATTCATACAGAATAGAGTGAACTAGGAAAATAATGTCATAGCACCTAGATGGAGCTGATGATCATGGTAAGTATTTATTTCCTATGATCATCTCATAGTACCCATAATGCAACCACATTCAACCCAGAGAGAAAACACCTTTCTCGGGGAAAACCTGCGTATATAAAAATTTTCTTGCTAAGTAAATGAAAACAAATTAAAGAAAACAAACACAATGATATAAGCTACAACACTACTGTGTGATATAGGCGCAGTAAATGGAAACATATATGGAAACAGAGTCCTGCTAACAATTAGTATTATGATACACACAATAAAAAAGTGAAAAAATTATTTCAGATGTAAAGTCCAAATGTTATAAGAGTGAAAACTCTCAGTAGGTGATTCAGGATTTAAAGTCAAGATGTTGTTAAGATAAAATCTTCTTAATGTGTGATTCCCAATTAGACTCCTTTCACACTGAAGGCGTTTTTCAGGTGCTTGAAGTGCCTGAAAAAAGCCTCATCTGCAATCCCAGTGTGAAAGCCCGAGTGCTTTCACACTGGGGCGCTGTGCTCAAAAAAAGTCCTGCAAGCAGCTGCTTTGAGGCGCTGTGAATACACCACTCCTAAAGCGCCCCTGCCCATTGAAATCAATGGGCAGCGCCTGTAAAGGGACTCGACAGTGGCGCTTTGCGGGCAGTTTTTAATTTTTTTATTTCGGCCGCTATAGGGGGTTAAAAGCACCCAGCTAGCACCCGAAAAGCGCCGCACAAACAACGGTAAAGTGCTGCTAAAACTAGAGGCGCTTTACCGCCGACGCCTGGCGCTGGCAGTGTGAAAGGGCTCTTAAAGAATCATGCAGACAGCATCCATCCCCATGTGCAACAATCCACAAGAGACACTGCCACCTTAAATGGAAAAAATTTCTGCTTACCAGCAGTAATGGACCTTCATTTAAAAAAGGCCTATAACACTTTTGGCTGAATACTCTACCAGGGCCTTTTGAAGATGTTCCTATAGGGTTGCTTTAGGCCACATTGAAAGTCATTCGACTGTAATCCCCATGTCGTCAGGCTCAAAACAAAAAAATGCTCCACATAGTGTAAATTCTAATGACACTTTGTTAAAAGAATAAAATCGCACTTACAGTTATGCATAGAAAGTATGCTAAAATATCTCACCAGCCGGCATATAATCAAACACCCGTGCTTCCGGGACTCGTGGTATGCGATGACATCAGCACGTCATCCACCCAGAGAGAATGCAACCTAATAATATTCAGTTTTGCTCCCATTCGCAGATATTGAATGAACACGCAGTTTCATAGGACCGAATAGCCCAACAATTTTTTTAAAATACACCCCCCCCCCAATCCTAACCTGGGAAAACTCCAGAAATGTCCTGGAGAATTACCAAGTTGTCAATGTAACTAGTTTCAGTCACTCGGAGCTGAGGCTGTTCCTGTTTCCCTTGTGTTGCCTTTGTATTACCCATATTTATTGTTCACCTTCTGTCATGATTGCTAGTTCATTGCCCAGGTATGTTGCCCTTGTACTGTCACATTTGCCAGGGTTTAATTGCAATGTTAAACTTGTTCTTTAAAGCACCATCCACGTTATTACCTAATTTCATGTATAACACAATTTGCTGTACGAGAATGAGTTGTGTCAATGCTAAACATTTTATTTTAGACAGCTCTCCCATTACAGAAATATAGCAAAAACACATGTCTTGCATCTGTTTAAACTTTTTTTGTTCAGAATCCAGATTTTTAGATTATTTATACCACTCATAACTTAATTTTACATTTCATACTTACCTACAAGTAAACTTCTGCTCGTTTTCACATTTTTTGGCACAGCCTAATGCATTTACATCCGTGTATATCTGTCTTTGTCTACCCGCCATCCATGCTCCTTCTGTTTTTACATAGCCATCTAGTTCATCATCACCTAAAACTAGACACAAATAAAAAACACAGTGATTATCCCACGAATATATAAATAATAGATCTTCTTTAATATTAAGAAAATATTCCGTTCTGTTGCAAAAGTAGACTTATTGGAATGAGATTTTTAAATTGGATTTGTTTTTTTTAGAAATATGCATTCTATCTCAATATAAGTTGTTGGGGTTTTCAGACATTCTGTAATGAAGTTTAGTTCCAGAAGAAAATAAATAGCATTTTGAGATTAAAAACATTTGTTCAGACCTAACCTGAGTACCAGAATATGTTATTGAGAAATAAGCCACCTTTATTTCTGTTGGGAAGGAGGTTCCAGTTAATGGGTTCAAAGGTACAAACACTCCTTGCCAAAATAAACCAGCAAAAGGCCAGTTCATTTCTTTCTCCTGCTTAACAGTGATCTGTATCAGACCTGATGAAATGTGATATAGGTCAAAACAGAATTTTTTTTTTAGAACATGCCTCTTTTTAATCCACCAAACTTAAATAATTCAATAGCATTTTAAAATTAGCTCCCATATAATTGTGCTACAATTTGGTAAGCATTAAAAAAGGCTTTTGTGCTGATCTCCATAGAAGCCTTTTTTAGACAGTGCAGAGTTGGGATAAAACAAATTTGCCTGGGTTCAATTTGCAAAAGATTTGTTGAATCTTAATGAAATCCATGATCCCCAAAATTAGCAGTGAATAGCACTGAAGTCTATTGGAGGCGACTCTTAATACTAAATTCTAGCTATTTTTAAATCTAATAGGCAAACATTTTTTTTTTTTACATACTGAACAATGAAGAGAGGATCCTTTTAATGCAACTTCGAGGGTGGCATAGGAAAATCTGGATTTTTTTGCTACTCACTGTAAAATACCTTTCTCTGAGTTAATTAATGGACACAGCTTCTCTTAATTCTTGACCATAGGGTTTATAGTGCCACTTACACGATTAGGACATTGGGCAGAAAAAGAACACAGCACCACCTATGGGCAGTCCCAGCAGGTATAAACCTCCTCTCAACCTCCTCTCAACTTTAAAATTTTAGTAATGCTCTAGGTCAGTGTGCCCTTCTCTTGCTATTATTTTACAGTTCCTAGGATCCCCATTATCCTAAGGAGGGCAGCTAGGCTGTTGGGGTAGAAAGAAGTTGTCTTTACTATACTACCCCAGATCTACCACTCGAGCGCAGGAGAATAACTTGTGATTATAAACCTCCTCTCTGCTTTAGGCAAGCCAGTTAGTCACAAAGCAGTACAAGAAAAAAAGACCAAAAGAGTGGTGAGTGCTGAGTCCGTCAATGAACAGAAAGGAATTTTACAGTAAGTAACAAAAAAATCCTCTTTCCTCTTATATTCATTGACAGACACAGCTTCTCTTCATTCATGATCATAAGGACATCCCAAAGCAGTGACTCAATTAGGGGTGGGAAAAAAAAACAGGAGCCAACAGGCAAAACAGGCAAACACCCAAAGGAACCCCCCCCGCAGGGGAAACATGGAACCGCAAACAACTGCCTGCAAAGCATCGCAGTCAAAACATGCATCCAAAGATGCAACAAATCATCAACCTCGTAAAACGTTAATAAAGGTATGCACAGAGAACCAGGAAGCTTCCTCATAAATGTAAGACACCTGATGTCAAAATGCCCAAGTGCCCTGACAAGTGTGCTATAACCAGGAAAGGAGGAGCCCAACCCTAAATGGCATAAGCCTGAACCACCGTTTGTCAGATCGATTCAGAAAAGGAGGTAGACGAGGCCGCCAGGCTATTCATGGGAGGTTTGTGATCACAAAATGGAAGCCAACCTCCGAAGGAAGCCATAGTGGACAGTTAGACTCAAACTGCCGACCACGACCAAGGTCTAAGAAGAGCAGCACAACCATGTCAGGGTATGAAGGATGTGAACACAATGAAGGTAGGACAATTTCCTAATTTGCTAAGAGAAATGGATCAGAGGGAATGATGAACTAGGTTGGACAACCACCATATCCCTGTGTAGACCAAATAAGGGGACTTACAGGACAAGGCCACCAGCTCCAACACACAATGCATGGAAGTGATGGCAAACAAAGGCAACCTTCTGAGAGAGCGTGAGAAAGGGAATTAGGCTAATATTCTCAAAGGGAGGCTTCCGAAGGACCAACGTAACCTACAAAAAAGGGGAGCGCCACAAACTTGTAATCTTATCCCCGACCACAAATCATAAGAAGCGTTGGTGCCTGGCAGAGATGGAAATGTGCAGGTTCTCAACCTTGATGTCAATGGAGGCTAAGAAATCCCCTGAGAAAGCCAGCACTTAACCCGGAAGGATCCATTATGAAGCTCTGCCTCTTCTGAAACAATTCAGGCCTTGAGGTCCAGGACGGGACGGCTCCTAGTTTATTAAGTAAAACTCCCAAATCCTGTCCAGTTCCAGAACTGGGTCTGTCTCTCCTTGAAGAAGCAGATCCTGTACTACCCCATAAAAAGCCTGTAAATGAGGAGGGAAGAGCAGCAGACAGGAATGAACCAATGAACCCGCAATGAAACCGCATATGTGCAGAGAAAAAGGGACCCTGCCAGCAGCAAGGCTCCTTCCCTGTTATTGATCATGAAAGAAAGGTACTCTGCCACCTGAAAGGCCCTAGATTAGGTCAACCAAGGTGGCATCGAAAAGCCGCTCGCCATGGAAGAAAAGTCAGCTAGGGCCTGCTCAGACTTTCCGGACCGCTTACCAACACTAAGTCAGAGAACCTGGTGAAGTACTGCCACCAAGACAGGACTAGGAAGGCAAGAGAACTCTATCTACAGATGCATCACACCATGCCTGAGGCGATCTGCCAGTTCCCCATAAGACCAGGCAAAACTTGTTTCTTACCCAGTACATGATATAGAAGCCCAGCCCCTCCCCCCCCCCAGTGAGTGTCTGGTTCCCCCAAGCTGCACCAGAACTGGGCAGAATGCTGAGTCCACTGAGAAATGGGAGGGTTCACGACAGGGAAGGAGGTACACCTACAGAAGGGACATCTCACAGGGAGAATGCGCTGAAAGTGCTCCGGGACCCTAATGGATAGTACGGGCTGCCCTGGCTTAGGAAATAAATCCAACAAACAGGTGGGGTAGGGAAAATTCTTGGCAAAATAAGCTGGCTAGGAAGTTCCAAAAGGGACTCGGCAGCCCCAGAAATATCCTCAGACTGCTAAGTCTACAACACTGAGGTAATGTGTGCGATCACTGGTGCTTTATAAATGTACAGTAGTAGATTCCACAGGTACACGGGAAGGGGGGCAATGTCCTTCATCCCTACGTAATAAACAGTTCAGCAGGATCAACTGGCATGACGTGACTCACCCCAAAATGGCCTGGGAAGTAACATCAGTAAGGGCCAGTTCAGGCACGGGCCCCATCGGCGCTCCTGTGGCCACTGAGACTGGGGAAACCCCCATCCACATCATCTGGTGGCAGTTGCTATATGCCAGGTCCCACCTTGTTTGCAATTGAAGGCTCCAGGATAGGCTCCAACATTGCTACTCTCATAGTAGCAATTGAAGATTCATTGGGCATCTTTAGTTGTCATTTGGAGGTCCTGAGCAGACCGACCTGCATGGCCCACCAGGGTACTGGGCACAGCAACGGTGACCAGGGAAAGAAGGGTGGAAGCCCAAAGTCAAAATGGTGACTGCAACGGAATTCCCCAGTGTCTGCCCCCAAAAGGCATGACACCTGGCTCAGCATCAGAATTGACAGCGGGTAAGGTCAACTGCCCTCAAGCAAGACGGCGGACACCATGGCCTGATACAGTAGTCTGCAAAGCCTCAGCCTAAATTGCCAGGCAGCCCAAACACATCCCCAGCCTGAGGAGCATCCCTTGCTCACCACAACAGGTGAAAAATAGGCCTTAGTATGATCCCTGTAACCACAAGGGTCTAAACACTGCAAAGGAGCGAGAGGGGGGAGTGCAGGGAGCACACAAGCAACAAGGCTACCCCAAAACTGATATCAGGGGCCATCTTCCAATCTGGGGTTACAGACAAAGTAGGCTGTACAGGCACAGACAGCACATTGTCCCCACAGCTCCACCCCGCAACACAACCAAAGTGTGTGTGTGTGGAGGGGGGGGGGGGGGGGGACTGGGGGAACTGGGTTTCAAACATTTTGATCTTTTATTTCTTTATATAGTAAAAAAAATGTGGTGATTAAATACCACCAAAAGAAAGCTCTGTCTCACAAAAATATATAAAATTCATATGGGAACAGTATTGCATGGCCAAATAATTGCATGGCTTAATAATTGCTAGACTCAGTGCTGAAAACTGAAAAATGGCCTAGACAGAAACAAGGTTTAACATTCAAGTGGTTAATAGGAGTTAACTAAAAATTGAAATTCAGTGTGGAAATAAATATTTGATTTAAAATTTTGACTATAGATAGACTTTATCCCTCTAGCTGACACCATGTAAGGCTTATGCCAGCAGCAGCATGCCAAATCTAGTTGAATGTGGGTAATTACTACCAGATATACAGTACCTTGACCTGAATAAAGGAGAACCTTCACATAAACCGAGTAGTGCAGAACGTCACCTTGTGTAAATTGAAGAATTAAATACACTAAAAGGAAGCCTCCATTTTACCATGGATTTCTATTTCTTTATGAGTTTCATTTTTACTTTATGAAATTTCTGCATTTTATAAACTGGTGTAAAAATAACAGCTTATATGTGAGGAATTATTGGAAATATTCAGGGAAATAAAAACAAATATAATTTTTACAAATAGACTTCTAAGAATATTTTACATAGTGATTAAAGTACACCCATCCAGGGTTGCCAACTGTCTGTAAATATGTGAACAATTTGTAAAATACGTAATTTTTGCATCTGTCCATGAATGTCTGTTATGGACATGCAGACTGCAATAATTACTGATTACAGTTGTAATCTGCACCCATCATGATAGATTTACAGAAGCTGCTCTTGCTGCCCTACATCTAACAGTGCTAGCTTCCCTGTGATTTCAATACATCTGGTTATTGACCAGAACAAGTAGTCATCAAAAAAGGGTAGAGAAAGTCAGAATTCTTATTTCTATTACTGTAGGCAATCTCATATCTGACTCCTGATACACGTCTCAACTGTAAGTGATATTTTTGTCTTTTCAAAACACCTGCATCACCACAACCAGCATATGCAAAGTAAAACTAGAAAATAGGAGAGACAACAGATATCATTTCAGCCACCTTTGCATTTCCCCTTGTTTGCAATATTAATGCTGGTTACAACTGTGTATTTATAAAATACAATTGACCGCTTCTTTATTTCCATAATTTACAGTCTAGTAAGTGACGTAACTCACAGTGGGATGGGTTTCCTTATACTGAGAAACCCTTACATAACTTCAATTTTAGGAAAAAAAAAAAAAAAAAAATATATATATATATATATATATATATATATATATATATATATATATATATATATATATATATATATATATATATATATATCACATTCTAGTAAACCCATGAAATATTATCACACACACACATAAAAAGGATATGTATATGTTTTAAATTCACAGATTATTTAAAGGGGTTTATGATTGTGGACTTATTGTGAAGTCAGAAAAAACAAGTAAACACCTCTACATGGAATAGTGTTATGAGATCACCTTTGCCCGTACTTCTCAAATCCCTAAAAGCAAGTACAGGTACATTTTTAGAGACAGATCTTTGTCATCCAAAGACATACCTGTACACAGGGGCGTTGCTAGGGGGTGGCTATTGGGGCTATAGCCCCGAATCTGGAGCCCATAGCCCCGAGTCTCATGCTGCAGGCTCCCTGCCTAACCAGCGGGTTGCGGCTGCTGTGGCGGGCAGGCTGGCTGCATGAGAAAGGCAGGGGAGAGGAGAAAAGCAGGAGGACGAGCAGAGATGATATCTCTCTCCGCCCGCTCCACATCAGCGCTCTTCACAGCCTGGCCTCTTCAATCTGAGAGCGAGGTGCGGCGAGTGGCAGAGAGATGACATCATCTCTCACTGGCCGCCACATATCAGCACTCTTCCACCCTCACAGCACGGTGTAGTGGAGGTCACATGCTTCCTGTCATTGTGGAGCTCCACTTTGCAGCCAGACCCCCTTGCTTCAATGTCGGAGGTGCAGCGGGGAGCAGCGAGATTACATCATCTCTCACTGCCCACCCCACATCACCGCTCTCCTGCTCTCTCTAAATGGACCAGTGGTGTCAGCCTGCCACCAATGCAGCGTCAATGCACATTTGGTGGAACTGGCTGGCATGGCAAGTGACAATCCACATCAGTTGGCAAATGACAACCCACATCTGGTGGCCAGTGACGTGGCAAGTGACAATCTGCAAATGGTGGCAGGAGATGTGGCAATCTGCAAATGGTGCCAGGAGACATAGCAATTGCCAATCTGCAAATGGTGGCAGGTGACGTGGCAATCTGCAAATGGTGGCAGGTAATGTGGCAAGTGGCAATCTGCAAATGGTGGCAGGCGACATGGCAAGTGACAATCTACATCTAGTGGCAAGTAACACGCTGCATTTGATGACAGTGGCAAGTGACACGCTGCATCTGGTGGCAGGAGATGTGGCAAGTGACACGCCCAGGGCTCCCACTGATTCTGCAGTATGGTGAATTGAACCACTTTATTATATATTAGAATGTAACAATAGAAACAATGCACTTCAATCACCCTGACACAATATCAACCATGGTGCCATGATGATTAACGCTCCAACACCAGCCATCGCCTGTGAAAAATTGCTTACCACCTCCCCCCGCGGGCATACAAAAAGGATGGTGACCGCTGCTATGGGCTCTAGCCCCAGATCTTTTGCAGACCTAGCAACGCCCCTGCCTGTACATGTGTTTATGTATTTATGTAAATAAAGAAGTATTTTCAGTGCAGTCATGCGTTCATTCACTATTTTAACTTACATATACACTGAGAAAAACACCTCGGAAACATCACAGATTTTAGAGTAGGGAGAATAACTGGTAACAGAGTGCCGTATCAGCATCACAAACATTTTTTTTAAATTATCATGGCACAAAAAAATCTAAAAAACATAAGTCATTACTAGATGGTATCTGGTTTCTTCTTGTCTATGGAAACTCTATTTAACTTCCTTGCCCCTCGGTTTTAGAGGATGCAAACTCCAAGGTGCTATGTACCATATATCTTGAGAAAGCTCTAGAGGGCATTTTGGAATACAGTTTTTGCCCTACTGACAAGGGTTACTAGAGTGTCAATCTAACAATTCCCACATATCGCTCTATTGAATGAGCCAATTTATAAAGCCTTCCATGCTGTTCAGAGACTAATGTTTTATCCTCTTAGCGGCTAAATTAACTATAGCCAGATTGTAGGAAAAAAACGCCGTTTCCATTTCTGAGGTACGGCAGAAAGTATCATAGATCATGACCCATGAAAAACTTGCTAGCATCTTTCGGGATACGGGTAAGCGCTTTGAAAAGGTTTGGAGCCTATAGGCGTGCTACATGCTTGTTGATCTCTAATTTTCTTGGGCCACGCATTTAATCATCCCTACAATCCACTGGGATTCTCTTTTCTCTCTTCTGTTATTCTTTTCTGCTTTTCCCTTCTACTACTCTTTCACTTTTTTCTTCTATTGGTCATTATATACTTCTTAGGTGATTGTGGCACAGTCCTGTGTTGTAGATACAGTATGTGTCTTATAGTGACTACTTTACCATTGCATGTGAAGTATGTGAGAATCTGTGGATTCTCTCCAATGATTGTCTTTGGAATCACTCTAGCTAATCTTCTTGTTGCAATGGTGGGCAATTGTTATATTACTATCGATTTCTGATTATCACAACAACTTTTTTTTTCTCTGGATTGTACCTTAAATCCTTAGTAAAAACACTGGAAGTGGAAAAAAAAACATCTAAAAGAATAAAAATAAAAATTGCTTTTACATGCTCACGTAAGTATTACATCAATTCTGCTAAATGCATTATTATAGCAATCCGTTTCTTCCTAACAGTTTTAGCAAATACAATTATAAGCATTCCAATAGCAAATGTAATGCATTTAAATCCAACATCTTACCTGAACATGTCAGTGAAATAAAGAGAATTGCAAGTTTGCTAGTGATCATGGTAGGTGAGGTTTGAAATGAGCTAAAAATTCTAACCTAAATGAACTTTAAATGATGGACACAACAGTCACTTAAGCAAACAGAGCAACTAGTTTCAATCAATTATTATCTAGGTGACCTCTAGAACCTTATACTTTAAATTGTTCAAACATAGCCTTGAATGGAGGTGTTGTAAGCTTCTATTTACGTTTCAGGCTTACTAAGGAGAATATGTACATTCTATGCAAATCTCTGTGGCCCACAAAAATCACTGTGCAAATGTCAAAAAATGAGTAGAGTTGAGTGCTTAATGTCATGCTCTGTTCTCTTATGTATTAAGCCTCCCTGTAACCCTAACATTAGCCCTCACACTAATGCCCCGTACACACGGTCGGACTTTCCGATGGAAAATGTGCAATCGGAACTTGTTGTCGGAAATTCCGACCATGTGTGGGCTCCATCGGACATTTTCTATCGGATTTTCCGACCTGACACACAAAGTTTGAGAGCAGGCTATAAAATTTTCTGACAACAAAATCCGATCGCGTCAATTCCGACCATGTGTGGCCAATTCCGACGCACAAAGTGCCACGCATACTCAGAAGAAATCCCGAGACAGAACAGCTCAGTCAGCTAAAATTAGCGTTCGGAATGGATATAGCACTTTCGTCAGGCTGCAATGTTTAAAATTGTTTAACCACTTCAGCCCCGGAAGGTTTTACCCCCTTCCTGACCAGAGCACTTTTTACAATTCGGCACTGCGTCGCTTTAACTGCTAATTGCGCGGTCATGCAATGCTGTACCCAAACGAAATTTGCGTCCTTTTCTTCCCACAAATAGAGCTTTCTTTTGATAATATTTGATCACCTCTGCCGTTTTTATTTTTTGCGCTATACACGGAAAAAGACCGAAAATTTTGAAAAAAAATGATATTTTCTACTTTTTGTTCTAAAAAAAATCCAATAAACTCAATTTTAGTCATACATCTAGGCCAAAATGTATTCGGCCACATGTCTTTGGTAAAAAAAATGTCAATAAGTGTATATTTATTGGTTTGCGCAAAAGTTATAGCGTCTACAAACTAGGGTACATTTTCTGGAATTTACACAGCCTTTAATTTATGACTGCCTATGTCGTTTCTTGAGGTGCTAAAATGGCAGGGCAGTACAAAACCCCCACAAATGACCCCATTTTGGAAAGTAGACACCCCAAGGAATTTGCTGAGAGGCATGTTGAGCCCATTGAATATTCATTTTTTTTGTCCCAAGTGATTGAACAATGACAAAAAAAAAAAAAAAAAAAAAAAATTACAAAAATTTGTCACTAAATGATATATTGCTCACACAGGCCATGGGCATATGTGGAATTGCACCCCAAAATACATTTAGCTGCTTCTCCTGAGTATGGGGATACCACATGTGTGAGACTTTTTGGGAGCCTAGCCGCGTACGGGGCCCCGAAAACCAATCACTGCCTTCAGGATTTCTAAGGGCGTACATTTTTGATTTTACTCCTCACTACCTATCACAGTTTTGAAGGCCATAAAATGCCCAGATGACATAAAACCCCCCCAAATGACCCCATTTTGGAAAGTAGACACCCCAAGCTATTTGCTTTGAGGCATGTTGAGTCCATGGAATGTTTTATATTTTGACACAAGTTGCGGGAAAGTGACAAATTTTTTTTTTTTTTTTTTTTTTTTGCACAAAGTTGTCACTAAATGATATATTGCTCACACAGGCCATGGGCATATGTGGAATTGCACCCCAAAATACATTTAGCTGCTTCTCCTGAGTATGGGGATACCACATGTGTGGGACTTTTTGGGAGCCTAGCCGCGTACGGGACCCCGAAAACCAATCAGTGCCTTCAGGATTTCTAAGGGCGTACATTTTTGATTTTACTCCTCACTGCCTATCACAGTTTCGGAGGCCATGGAATGCCCAGGTGGCACAAACCCCCCCCAAATGACCCCATTTTGGAAAGTAGACACCCCAAGCTATTTGCTGAGAGGCATGGTGAGTATTTTGCAGCTCTCATTTGTTTTTGAAAATAAAGAAAGACGAGAAAAAAAATTTTTTTTTTTCTTTTTTCAATTTTCAAAACTTTGTGACAAAAAGTGAGGTCTGCAAAATACTCACTATACCTCTCATCAAATAGCTTGGGGTGTCTACTTTCCAAAATGGGGTCATTTGGGGGTTTTTTTTGCCACCTGGGCATTCCATGGCCTCCGAAACTGTGATAGGCAGTGAAGAGTGAAATCAAAAATTTACGGCCTAAGAAAGCCTGAAGGCGGTGCTTGGTTTTCGGGGTCCCGTACGCGGCTAGGCTCCCAAAAAGTCCCACACATGTGGTATCCCCGTACTCAGGAGAAGCAGCAGAATGTATTTTGGGGTGTAATTTCACATATTCCCATGGCATGTTTGAGCAATATATCATTTAGTGACAACTTTGCGCAAAAAAAAATAAAAAAAATAAAAAATTGTCTCTTTCCCGCAACTTGTGTCACAATATAAATTATTCCATGGACTCAACATGACTCTCAGCAAATAGCTTGGGGTGTCTACTTTCCAAAATGGGGTCATTTGGGGGGGTTTTGAACTGTCCTGGCATTTTATGCACAACATCTAGAAGCTTATGTCACACATCACCCACACTTCTAACCACTTGAAGACAAAGCCCTTTCTGACACTTATTGTTTACATAAAAAAATAATTTTTTTTTGCAAGAAAATTACTTTGAACCCCCAAACATTATATATTTTTTTTAAAGCAAATGCCCTACAGATTAAAATGGTGGGTGTTTCATTTTTTTTTTTCACACAGTATTTGCGCAGCGATTTTTCAAACGCATTTTTTGGGGAAAAAACACACTTTTTTACATTTTAATGCACTAAAACACACTATATTGCCCAAATGTTTGATGAAATAAAAAAGATGATCTTAGGCCGAGTACATGGATACCAAACATGACATGCTTTAAAATTGCGCACAAACGTGCAGTGGCGACAAACTAAATACATTTTTAAAAGCCTTTAAAAGCCTTTACAGGTTACCACTTTAGATTTACAGAGGAGGTCTACTGCTAAACTTACTGCCCTCGATCTGACCTTCGCGGCGATACCTCACATGCATGGTGCAATTGCTGTTTACATTTGACGCCAGACCGACGCTTGCGTTCGCCTTAGCGCGAGAGCAGGGGGGACAGGGGTGCTTTTTTTTTTTTTTTTTTTTTTTTTCTTTATTATTATTATTTTTTTATCTTATTTTTAAACTGTTCCTTTCATTTTTTTTTTTTTTTAATCATTTTTATTGTTATCTCAGGGAATGTAAATATCCCCTATCATAGCAATAGGTAGTGACAGGTACTCTTTTTTGCAAAAATTGGGGTCTATTAGACCCTAGATTTCTCCTCTGCCCTCAAAGCATCTGACCACACCAAGATCGGTGTGATAAAATGCTTTCCCAATTTCCCAATGGCGCTGTTTACATCCGGCGAAATCTAAGTCATAAAATGCTCGTAGCTTCCGGTTTCTTAGGCCATAGAGATGTTTGGAGCCACTCTGGTCTCTGATCAGCTCTATGGTCAGCTGGCTGAATCACCGGCTGCATTTTCAGGTTCCCTGTTGAGACAGGAGAGCCAGAGAAAAACACGGAAGACGTTGGGGGGGGAGGGGCATTCCCTCCCACTGCTTGTAAAAGCAGTCTAGAGGCTAATTAGCCGCTAGGATTGCTTTTACATGAAAGCCGACCGCTGGCTGAAAAGAATGATACCAAGATGATACCTAAACCTGCAGGCATCATTCTGGTATAACCACTCAAAGTCGTGAATGGCGTACCTGAAGACAAAAAAATGGTTAACAATAAAGCACAGTAAACGGTAAGGTATAAAAAATTGCATACCTGAAAAGCAAACATGATAAAACATAATAACAATAAAACATTGCAGAATAGAATACAGTAAAAAAGAGCAGAACAATAGAGAGAGAATAGAGAGAGAGAGAACAATAAAACGACAACTATTTTTTTTTTATTTTATATTTTTGTATGTGTTTTTTTTTTTTTTTTTTACACTTTTTTTTGTAACTAACTTTTATAACTGTAACCGGTTCCAGGTTCGGGTCTCTCAAAATGCGATGGCATCTTGGGAGACCCTATGAAAGTGTGCCTAGTCTGTGCAATGCTGTACCCTACGCTAATACTCAACTAGTGCATGGTAGCGTTCAAAATATTCACCAATGCAAAGACCAGGATTGTCAGGACAGGAGGGACAATAATAGCGGGTGTCACGCCTATATCCGCGCTTGCTGCAGACACGACATCTTTTTTGGGGGGGGGTTCGTTGGGTAGGGGTACTCGGGAGGACATAAAGAAAATGCCTCTCATGCAGCCGACTGCATTTGGTTGGGGATGTGAATGGGGGAAGTACGGGCGCCGCAGAAGCGGTGGGTTCCCAATTAGGATTGGCGAATGCAGCAGGAAGGGCATTATGGGCACGACGGGCCTGTGTTCGTCTTCTTGGTGGCAGCGGGACACTACTTGTGCTTGCCACCTCACCAGCTTGAACTGCACTTATGGGACTCGCCACGTCACCAAGTGTTACTGCAGTGCTGGTTTGACTACGACCGGGGTGTACTAGGCCGCTGGTGCTTGCCAGTTCACCAAAACGCTACCAAAAAAACTGTTAGCGATCGCAGGGATCAGGCCTGACTCTGCGAACGCTGCAGTTATGCGTTTAGTGTTTTGTAAGTGACAGTGATCGATCGATACTGCACTTGGGTGGGCTGGGCTGGGCCGGGCGGAGGGGCAAAACGCAGGTGCTAGCAGGTATCTGGGCTGATCCCGCTAACACTGCGTTTGTGGGAACCCTAAACTGCTGGGGACGCTAGTATAGATCTGATCAGATCAGATATTGATCCGTTCAGATACTATACCACTAAGGGAGGCGTATGCTGCGTGCGTGGGTGTTAGCGGTACTGGCGCTAACCTGACGCTGCCTGGGGCTGGTGCTTGCCAGTTCACCAAAACGCTACCAGAAAAACTGTTAGCGATCGCAGTGATCAGGCCTGACTCTGCGAACGCTGCAGTTATGTGTTTAGTGTTTTGTAAGTGTCAGTGATCGATCGATACTGCACTTGGGTGGGCTGGGCTGGGCCGGGCGGAGGGGCAAAACGCAGGTGCTAGCAGGTATCTGGGCTGATCCCGCTAACACTGCGTTTTTGGGAACCCTAAACTGCTGGGGACGCTAGTATAGATCTGATCAGATCAGATATTGATCCGATCAGATACTATACCACTAAGGGAGGTGTACGGTGCGTGCGTGGGTGTTAGCGGTACTGGCGCTAATCTGACGCTGCCTGGGGCTGGTGCTTGCCAGTTCACCAAAACGCTACCAAAAAAACTGTTAGCGATCGCAGGGATCAGGCCTGACTATGCGAACGCTGCAGTTATGCGTTTAGTGTTTTGTAAGTGACAGTGATCGATTGATACTGCACTTGGGTGGGCCGGGCAGAGGGGCAAAACGCAGGTGCTAGCGAGTATCTGGGCTGATCCCGCTAACACTGCGTTTTTGGGAACCCTAAACTGCTGGGGACGCTAGTATAGATCTGATTGGATCAGATATTGATCCGTACAGATACTATACCACTAAGGGAGGCGTATGCTGCGTGCGTGGGTGTTAGCGGTACTGGCGCTAATCTGACGCTGCCTGGGGCGACGCATATCACCGCCGGGCGATCAGGGGGCTAAACCTTTATTCGGTAATAAACGGCGGGTGCCCTGACACTATAAAAAATAAACAAACTAACCAGCGTCACTCGTAACAGTTATACGGTGATCAGTGGTGAAAGGGTTAACTAGGGGGCAATCAAGGGGTTAAAACATTTATTAGGTAGTATATGGGGGTCCCTGACGCTATAAAACGCTGACGGCGAACCTAAATATTTACGTCTCTAACTAGCGTCACCAGCGACACTAATACAGCGATCAGAAAAATGATCGCTTAGCGACACTGGTGACAGGGGGTGATCAAGGGGTTAAAACTTTATTAGGGGGGGTTAGGGGGGTATCCTAGACCTAAAGGGGGCCTAACACTCACTGCCCTAACACTGTAACTGTCACAAACTGACACTATGCAGTAATCAGAAAAAAAAAAAAAAAATTACTGCTAATGTCAGTTTGTGACGGGGGGGGGGGTGATTGGGGGGGGGTCGGGGGGCGATCGGGGGGGGATCGGGGGTGTAAGGTATACCTGGCATGTTCTACTGTGTGTGTTTGTGTGTTGTGCACTTACATGTCTTCTCTCCTCGGCGCTGGACGGAAACTGCCAGACCGAGGAGAGATGACATCACATCCTCTGCCTGTGTGAAACTATACACAGGCAGAGGAGGATTCCCATTGGCTGGGATCGATCGCGAGGGGGGGGCCACGATCGGATGGTCTCCCCCTCGCCTCCCGACGCTCCCAGTCAGATGCCGACCGCCGATGGCACCGGGGGGGGGTCCGATCGGACCCCCCGCCCGCGGGAGGCAGATCACGTACAGGTACGTGATTCTGCCTGCCCGTGCCATTCTGCCGACGTATATATACGTTAGGCGGTCGGCAAGTGGTTAATACAGCGCACTCTGTTCTTCTTTATAATGCTAGAAGAATGAAGTATTTTTGCTGCTCATATTCACACAGACTTCTCACAAACTTCTTTCTTTATTATTTATCATGATTTCATCAATATATTTAGATTTGTCACATCGGAAAAAAATATATATATATATTTTTTTTTGGTTTGTATTTTCAAGCCTGATCTTGTTGTTAGTTTTTTTTTTTTTTTTTAATTTTAGATCCTGAATATTTTTGTGTGCGTTGTGTGTCAAGTTACCACAACACCATTATTATCTGGTATTATTTAATCTTTAATCTCAAGGAGATTGGTTGTTGTTGGTGTCTCTTGTTAATTTTACATTGTATTTTTAAAATGTACCTGCCTCCTCACAAACAAACTGTCCTTTTTGAAGGAAAACACACATAGGCGAGTATAATTGAAACAAAAATTCCTTTATTAAGGGCTCAGACCCAAACAAAGAGGGAGGCAATGCTGGAGAAACAGCAGAAATTGGTGAAGCCTTTGGCCCCCAGGGCACACATCAGTTATTTCATGACAAAATTGGTGGCCTGAGGAGTCCATATCTAAGGGAGTGCAGTCTGATCCAGAAGTCCCAGAGATCATGAAAGCAGCAGATGACATCTGTGTCCCCAGGCTGTGGTCATACTAGAGACTGCATCTTTTGTCAGACCAGACTGAACCCAGGTCATCACTCTCTGGTCTTCGTTCCACGCTTCCTTCCACGCTGTGGCTGTGGTGGTGGAGTTGTGGCAGGAGGAGGAGGAGGAGGATGGTCCAACTCAGATGGGTATTGGGTGTGATTTCGCCCCTCACCCCCTTGGTTAAGACTTTATAAAGAAGGTCCTCACACAGGGGGCGTTGGCCCTCCTGCATGCCCTGCAGTTTTGTGGCAACCATGCAGGCAAAGGCCTCTTCAGGAGTGGGGGTAGCTCTGTGGGACACAGAAGCCTCCTGAATCAGCCTGAGTGCTGAATCCTGCACGTGACTCCCCTTCCTGGGTCTTTTATTTGGAAGGCGGAGGGGAGGGACCTGTGATTCTGTCAGGCTCCTACTGGGCCCAGGCTTCTCCTGGCTGCCACTTAGCCTCGCCTCCTCCTGGCTACCACTAACCCCCGCCTCCTCCTGGCTGCCACATTCCACAGCCTCCTCCTGTGTGGCACATTCCACAGCCTCGTCCTGGCTGAGGTCTTCCTGTGTATGAAAAAGGGACATAGTTTTAGTTTTTTATTCATCAATCACACACAATTTTCACCTCATGATTGTTGCAAATTGAATGTTAAGAAATATAACAGACTATCATTCTGAGCCCAGCATTTTTCATTCTTGTCCCAATTATTTTTGCCCACTACTGTCTATTGATATGTAAAACACTTTATTAAATCAGCAATTCATGATCAATAATAACATCTAGTAAACATCATTTATTTATTGACCAGAAATCTGTAGAACAATGCTATACCTGGCTCCAGCTGGGCTCCTCCACTTCTTCCTGACTGGAAGTCCCAGGTTGAACATCGGAAGCCTCAGCTGGGGTGGAAGATAGGGTGGAAGGAAGAGTGGAAGGAAGGGTTGAGAGGGATTCCCTGACTTCAGTCTGGTCTGACAGAAATTGCAGTCTCTCATAGTACCACAGCCTGGGGACATAAACGTCATCTGCTGCATCTCCAGATCTCTGGGAATCTGTGACCTTCTTGCGCTCCCTAAGATAAGTGCTCCTCAGGCCACCAATTTTGGCTTTTAAATAGGGGATGGTTGCCGTGGGGACCACCGGCTTCACCAACTCCAGCAGTTTCTCCAGCGCTGTCTGCCTCTTTTGTTTATGATTATAATGTGGGAGTTGTGATCATTGAAGCCATCCATTTTATCTGCAAGACACAAGACAAACCCTAATGTCAGGCGAAACTCTACTAATCTTGTTAAAATATAGGCCTCAATCTAGAAGCAGTATAGGCCCAAGTTTAGATCTTACCTTCGTTATCACGATCGGTGCCTCCGATACTCCTTCCTCCGCTCACAGATCGTATGTACTACGCACGCGTGTTACGCTTTATATACACTGCTCATGCGTGAAACTCCGCCCGCCCCTGATGTTCTTTCTAGTCTATTCCCCGCCCCTTCTCATTCGGCGCAGTGGGGGAAGAGCACATGGCAGGGTCACAGCAGGTGCGTGCTAATTACAGCAACGAGGAGGACGAAAGCCCGGAGCCTGAAACGTCCCGATCCCGGAAGAGAAGATTTAAGGCATCAAATATGGCCTTTGGGGAGATGTTGGAGATGGTCGACATCCTGAAGAAGGCCAACTATGATGGGAAGTATGGACCTCACCCCAACCCCAATGTCAGAAAGGCCAAGATCATGGCGAAAGTAGTCA
This sequence comes from Aquarana catesbeiana, assembly GCF_042186555.1. Taxonomy (NCBI): domain Eukaryota; kingdom Metazoa; phylum Chordata; class Amphibia; order Anura; family Ranidae; genus Aquarana; species Aquarana catesbeiana. The sequence continues at coordinate 442,799,499 of NC_133327.1, forward strand.
AGTGTCTGCACAGGAATTTTGGGGTACGACGATCCAAGGATCAGCTCAGGAAGCGGTGGTCAGACCTGAAAGTAAGGGAGAACGAGCAGTACAGAAGGATCAGGAGAGTGCTGCAAAAAAATAAGTAGTTGTGCTGTGTTCCTATTCTTTATTTTTATTACGTTCATGCTGCTCCATGTGCTTTTCTTAACTGTTGTACAGTTTAAAATGGCAACTTTCATGTTCATGGGCACATTATTAGTTCGTATGAAACATTGTTTGTTCGGCCTAGAAAACACCATTTTTTTGGCCATATGCATTTGAATAGATGTTTTTATGACCTACTTCTCTTAAAATAATTTGGTTGTGTAGATGGGTTTGTAACTAGAATGAAATGCAAACTAGATTCTGGGTAAGGAGAGGACACTCAGCAGCAGTTTTCATATCTGGACGCTGGAGCACTAGTGTGGGACACAAGAACACCCTTTTTATTAGGGGGTCCCACACAGGTGCTCCAGTGTATACTATAGGGGTGACTCCATCTGTGAAGCTTGTAAAAAACAGGTAAGTATTCAAGCTTGACAAAGGACAAAAAAATTTCTTAATCTTGGAACTCTGCCAAAATAGGCAATTGTACCCCACTTCCAAGCAATTTTTCATATTCCTATTTCTGCCATCAAATATCTGTGTGCTAAGTATACCTATTTTTTTTTACAAATAAAAGACTCGGAGGACACCCCTCATCTGAGGAGACAACAGACCCCCCACTTCAGGAAGAAGTGGAGACCCACCAAACACAACAGGAGGAGGAGGAAGGAGATGTGGTGGAAATTGTCACAACAGGTGAGTGTCTGCGACCACAGGCTCAGGTAAGAGATGGATGCCGACATATTTATAATGCATGGTGTGTTTTTGTTTCTATCTTTTTAGGTGATCGTGATGTTGTGGATCCAGATCATTTCACCTCTGAAAGTGCACAGATCCTGATCGGGGAGATCATGGGGTGTAATAGGGACTTGGAAAACATCTATGATGTTCAAAAAATGAAGAACATCATTGATGTTTTAGGGAGAGTTTAAAACCCCTCCAAATCCCTTCCCTTTTTTGTGCTTTTTGGGCTCTAAAAATTTCAAACATTTTTTGACATATTCTTGAAAAGCCAAATTTTGAAGATGCACACAGTGTGTCAACATGTGCTATCTGCCATCACGGGAGATCAACAGATGCGTTTTGGGGGTTCAACCCCTTCCTCAATAACAAAGTAGATGGGAGGAAGGGGTTGCACCCCAAAAACACGTCCCTTGATCCCCCGTGATGGCAGCTAGCACATGTTGACTTTTACCAATTTGTGTGCATCTTCAAAATTTGGCTTTTCCAGGGGTGACTTCACCCCATCTGAACACAATATCAAACACAGTTTATAAATACTCATGTCTGATATTGCCTTCAATTCCTACAAAAGTTGAACTTTGTAAGTTCAAGATTTGTGTCTTTCTTGTTGGTTTTAAACATGCCTGTTTTATCTTAAATGGACATTTCTACTTTTAGTAATGTGACTCCAAAAATTGTTATACAACAAACATGTTGGTTTGTTTTAAAAACCTTTTATAAATGCACATGTGATTGTGCTGGTATTAAAAAGATTGATACTCAAGAATGTGTGGATTATTGTTTGAACACTCCAAAAATTTTGTTGTGCTCAAATTGGTGTTTTCTGTGACAATGGGGGTTATTTCCTAAGGGAAATCCACTTTGCACTACTAATGCAGTTTCAACTGCACTTGTAGTGCAAAGTGTCTTTGCCTTTAGTAAATAACACCCAACAGTGCTTTGTAATGTTACACAATCACGCCATTTTCAGGACTCACCACATTTCTGTCAGGGTCAGTTAAAAGAAACACAAGCAGTAAATGTCACCAAAGATTTTAGTAGTTCAAATGATTTTTTTATTTCAAAAATGTTTCAGACATCGTCTGGCATATTGATGGCCCCCCTACCCGCAAAGTAATCAAGGTATCTTAGATGGACCTCACGGGCACTCAGGGGGGGCAAGCCAGGACGGGCACTTTCAAGCGCCTTCAGGGTTGGTTCATTATGAATTCCGGCCTCAAGCCCAACTGAGCCAGCATAGTTGGCAGAATTTTGCCGTAAATAGTTGTGTAGAACACAGCACGCCAGGATAATATGATTCAGTTTGTACTCCACCATGTGTATGGGTGTAAGAAATAGGCGGAACCGGCTGGCCATGATTCCAAATGTTTTCTCCACCACTCTTCTGGCTCTGGCCAGCCAGTAATTAAAAACCCTCTGGTCCGGGGTGAGGGTTCTCATCAGGAATGGCTGCATAAGATGGTCCCCCAGCGCAAACGCTTCATCAGCAATGAAGACGAATGGGAGTCCTTCCACATTGTCTTCTGGAGGTGGCAAGTCCAAGCTGCCATTCTGGAAATGCCTGTAGAACTCCGTCTGAGTGATGACTCCACCATCGGACATCCGGCCATTCTTCCCCACGTCCACATACAGGAACTCGTAAGTAGCCGACACCACCGCCAACATCACAATACTATTGAACCCCTTATAATTATTATAGTATGACCCCGAGTTGGGTGGTGGGATGATGTGGACATGTTTCCCATCAATTGCCCCTCCGCAGTTAGGAAAGTCCCACCGCTGGGCAAAGTGGGAGGCCACAGTCTGCCATTCCTGTGGGTTGGAAGGAAACTGTGGAGTCAAACAAGAAAAAAAAATTAATCATTTTGCACCTAAACAGGGAAAGCAGATTAGACACAAACATTCTTGCCCAACATCAGTATAACATTTATTTTAGGGAGTTTGGAAAGACCAAGATATAAGTCCACCTATCAGATTCCCCCTCCCCCACCCTCTCATGGGCCATTTCTAACATTTTAGGGGGGGGAGCTCTTGGACAAGTAACCCTCTCCACTTCATTGAGAGATGAATGCCTAAATAATGTGTATTACTTTGGACAGCCCCACCTTACTTACACTATTGACAGCCCACTGGACAGGTAAGAAGTGTCATAATACAAAGATATAAATACACACTGTACACATTTTAGCACATTTGAAAATCCTACCATTACCTATCAAGAAAATATTAGTATACAAAAACTTGAAACAGTACCATTTGAAAGTATACAGGCAGGCCCTTGCACTACATGCTTTGGGGAATTCATCCATACATCTGACCACAAAAGAGATGGGTATAGTGTGTATGGGTTTGGCAAAGTCAGCAGATAGATGATTGAGGATAGATGGAGAATTGGTATCAGCTGACTTAGCATTTGGGGGGAGGGAGGGTTTCAAATGATTTGGGGACCCAAAAAATAAAGCCTCTGGCACTCTGCCTGAATTTAAAGCACAAATCACATTTTTACACATTTTAGGGGGTATTTAGGGTAAAGCACTACTATGGAACTGACAAAATACATTGTTAAGTGACTACATGAGGTGAATATAGGGCCAGGAGACCATGCTGGGGAGGTAAGTGAAGGCAAATATGTATGAAGGACAAAAAAAATAATTGCATAAAAATCCAGCATGCATGAGGGCAAAGGGGACATTCACAGCATATTACAATCATGGTAATTAGGGAATGAGGAAAGAAATACAATATATTATCAAACATTAAATACAATAAAATGTGATGTTAAAGGATAAATCTTACCTTAATATACTTCTTCTGCAGGACCTGGATGATGGCAGAACAGGTCTCTGGGATAATGATCCCCAGAGCCTGGGGGGGAGATGCCTGTTGAGAACTTCAAGTCCTGCAGGCTTCTCCCCGTCGCCAAGTACCGCAGGGTGGCGACGAGCCTCTGCTCCAGAGTGATGGCTTGCCTCATGCAGGTATCTTGCCTGCTAATATAGGGTTTCAGCTAAGCCAACAAACGGTGGTGAAATACAGGGTCCGTCATCCGGAGAAAGTTTGTCAGGATTATTCTCACAGATCTCACGGAGCAAAGGCATATGACAGAACTGGTCATGCTGGAGCAACCAATTCTTGGTCCATGAACTCCTCCCCACCCTGTTCATGGACTGGACTTGTGTCAAGGTAAGGACCCCAACACCAAGACCCTGCACAGCACGAACTCTACAAGGAGTACGTATACGCAACATGGCTAGAGATCGGTCGGCTGCTCAGAACGAAGTAACAGAACGCACTGAAGAACAGCAAGGCCTGTGAAGAGCGGCCTGAAAAACAGCAACGAGCGGACAAGATCGCACAGAAGATTCCAATACCAACTGACTGCACGCACTGAAGAGCAGATACAAACCCACAAGCACAAACTGAACAGCAGAAAACGATCTGGAAACCACGAGTCTGAAAAAGCGCGAATCGTCTCTCACCAAACTTTTACTAACACGAGATTAGCAAAAGGAGCCCAAAGGGTGCCGCACTTGGTTCTGAACTGGCCTTTTCTAGCCTTGTCGTACGTGGTGTACGTCACCGCGTTCTTGGCGATCGGAAATTCCGACAACTTTGTGCGACCGTGTGTATGCAAAACAAGTTTGAGCCCTCATCCGTCGGAAAAAATCCATGGATTTTGTTGTCGGAATGTCCGATCAATGTCTGACCGTGTGTATGGGGCATAACTCTTACTGGAACCCTAACCTTCACACTAAACTTTCCTAATGTAAACTTTTTGTTTGCACACTTTCCTCTTCTGCACCAGGATTCTGTGTAGAAGGCCAACTCCTTTTTGCCAAAACAATACCAGCATTTCGGCCCTCCTGGCAGAATTTAATATTCCAAATTTTTTCAGCACATAAAGCATGTAGGGGTAATTCTAAATACAATATTAAAAATGGGTACTTGGAAACATACAGCCTAAGTAAAACCCTACAGTTTCCCCTAATATCTGGGTTATATGTGATGCTTTATTGGGCCATTTATCTTCTATTACATATTCGGTTGATTTAATATTACTTAATATTTTCCAACCTCAGAAATGTTCTTTTCTATCATGGAGTTCATTTACAATAAGTAAAGTACCATATTTGCAGTGGCAAGGGAAAGATAAGCATCGGGAGGCAGCTGCTAAGCTGAGTAAGTTTGCTCATACACCCATCAAGGAGAAATCCCAGATGAAGCCTGCCTCACCAGCATCAGTATCTTCTCCATCATCACAGCAAATGGCCTTACTGGCTTCATCCTAGCCCTGCATGAGAGATTTATCTCCCTCAGGATCCTCTCCTACAGCCAGCGCAGTGAGTACAGGACCGCAGTCTCTGTTAACCACTTAAGGACCGAGCCTCTTTTTGAGATTTGTTGTTTAAAAGTGAAACGTTTTTTCTGCTAGAAAGTTACATAGAACCCCCAAACATTATACATTTTTTTCTAACACCCTAGAGAATAAAATGGCGGTCGTTGCAATACTTTCTGGCACACCGTATTTGCGCAGCGGTCTTACAAGCGCATTTTTTTTGGAGAAAATGCACTTTTTTGAATTTAAAAATAAGACAATTGTAAAGTTAGCCTAATTTTTTTAATATTGTGAAAGATAATGTTACACTGAGTAAATTGATACCCAACATGTCATGCTTTAAATTACGCCGGCTCGTGGAATGGCGACAAACTTTTACCCTTAAAAATATCCATAGACAATGTTTAAAAATTTTTACAGGTTGCATGTTTTGAGTTACAGAAGAGGTCTAGTGCTATAATTATTGCTCTCGCTCTACCGATCACGGCGATACGTCACATATGTGGTTTGAACACCGTTTTCATATGTGGGCGCTACTCACGTATGCGTCCGCTTCTGCACACGAGCTCAGCGGGATGGGGCACATTTAAAAAAAAAAAAAATTATTCTAATTTATTTTACCCTTTATTTTTTATTTTTACACTGTCCTTTAAAAAAAAGTGTCGCTTTTATTCCTATTACAAGGGATGTAAACATCCCTTGTAATAGAAAAAAAGCATGACAGGACCTCTTAAATATGAGATCTGGGGTCAAAAAGACCTCAGATCTCATATTTACACTAAAATGCAATAAAAAATAAAATAAAAAAACTTGTCATTTAAAAATACAATTGAAAAAAAAATGTCCCTTTAAGAGCTATGGGCAGAAGTGACGTTTTGACGTTGCTTCCGCTCTGCAATGTTATGGAGATGGGTGGGGGCCATCTTCCCCGCACTCGACTCCACATCAAGCAAGGGGAAACATCCGATTGCCTCCGCCGCTGCTGACTGATCCGGTAAGCGGCGGAGGGCACCAGAGCGCGGCGGGGGGGGCCCTCTCCCGAGGCCGATAAAAGGGATCTTGCGGCGAATCCACCGCAGAGACCACTTTTATCTGAAAGCGGTCCGCCGGCCGAAGAGGATATCAGGGTTATGGCAGCTAGCTGCTATGTACAGCTATGTTTAATACTTTAAGTTACTATAACCCATAACTAGTCTCAAACTAGTGTTAAACTCATTTGACGAATGAGTCATTACATCTTTTGAGGCGGACTAAACATCCAATGCAATACTGTTCACTAGTTATTCTTTAGGGGGGTATTTTAATTTCAACTGGGGCGCCATTTACTGGTATGAAATCATTGATTGATAAAATGTAGCAATATGATTGGGGTTCTCATGTGCTGTATGTATATTGCCAAATGTTTATATACCTCCAACTTTTCATATGGAGGTGCTGAAGTGTCTGTTTCAATTTATTACTAGCCATCCATTAGTTCCACTTATGGTAGTTGGAAATTTTAATAATATTTTGGAACCTGCTTTAAATTTAAATGTTTTCATCCCCTGGGCCCTAAGGAAACGAACACCATTTGTGCACCATATTTCTGAAGCTGGGCCTATAGATTTTTGGAGGTGTTGTCATCCCCTAGAGAAGTGATGGTGAACCTTTGCACCCCAGATGTTTTGGAATTACATTTCCCATGATGCTCAACTACACTGCAGAGTGCATGAGCATAATGGGAAATGTAGTTCCAAAACACATGGGGTGCCAAGGTTCGCCATCACTGCCCTAGAGGCCCAATTTTCTTGTTTTTCACATATACACTTGTCTTTATCATGGATTGATTTTGTATTTGGAAATTATTTGGAGATTTTCTTTTTCACCTCAGGGTTATTATCTTTCTAGGGGTTTATCAGATAATTCCCCAGTCTAATTATCCATTAATTTAGGCCCCTTAGGATTTCAGGGATTCTAGAAATGAAATCCATTTTTGGCTCTCTATTTCTAAACATATAAATTATATGTCGGTACAACTACAGGGCTTTTTAATTGATAACAGACAGTCGACCTCCTCTTTGGTAGTGTAGGATACACTGAAGGCCTATTATGTTTAAAAGGAGTATTACCATATTTTACGCTCCATAAGACGCACCTGACCATAAGACGCACCTAGGTTTTAAAGGAGGAAAACAAGAAACAAAAATATTCTGAACCAAATGGTGTAGTACTAAAATATTTAATAAAATATAACAGAATAATATTATACTACTACTAATACTACTATAGTTGGGTGGTGTACACACAGCAATACCACCCCCCCCCCATCCTATCAAATCAGCTCAGCTACTCTATACCTGGGTGGTGGTGGACACAGCAACCTCCCTCCTTCCCAGATCAGCTCAGGGTGGCAGAGCAGACACAAACACTCCTTCAGCCTCTTCTCACACCAGCTCAGGTGACTGGGTGGTGGATACCATGCCAACCCAAACCCCCCACCCCCTTATCACCAGCTCACCTCGGGCAGCAGAGGACACTGCCATTGCAATCCCCAACCCCCTCCCCCGGCGGACGGCTGCCTCTCAGCCTCAGATACATCTGGGTGGGCGGCAGCTAGGAAGGTCCGGAGGACCAAGGACACAGTTTGCAGCAGCAGCTGTGGTGGGAGGAGCAGGTAGTGACAGACTGGATCAGGCTAGTTCAGCCATGGCGCTGGGGGTTTTCCGGTTGAAAAAAAAAAACCTACCAAAGGGAGCAGCCAGGGCTTTCGCCGCTCTCGGGATGGTGTCACCTCTGGCGGGTGTCATCTGACCTGGGTGCGGAGTGCACCATCATAGCGATGCCACTAAAACCCCCCCTTGGTACACCCCTGCCACAGAGAAACCGAGCGTCGGTATTCTAACATGATGACGGGGTAGGTGGGATGGGGGGGAAGAGGCTGGTCAATATTCGCTCCATAAGATTCACAGACATTTCTCCCCATTTTTTTTGGGGTGGGGGGAAAGTGTGGGGTGAAAAATACAGTAAATATTAAATGCTACACTTGCTAGGCAGTATGTTGATGAGACTGAACAGGAATACCTAGCTAACCCTTATAGAGAGACAGAATGGGGATGGCTTGATGCTAAGCAATTTTATCAATCAAGTTCAAGTTATACGATATGCTTCTTTTTTGAAGAAGAGGAAAAAACAGGACATTTGTTAGCGGTTATTGCTAGATCAAAGATACCCCCTGTGTATATATGCCCGCTTTGTCATTGTCTTCATGGCTACTTCCACAATAGTGCAGGGATTTAAGTTATTTCATGAAGATCTTATGCCTCTAAAGTTTCTCATGATGTTCAGTAGCACCATAAATTTCTGAATGAGATTACCCTTCCTGAGCTAGAGGAAGCAGATAGGAAGCTTTTGAACACACCTATTACTTTGGAAGAACTACAGGTAGCAGTTTCAATGTTCCCCAATGCAAAGCAAGCTGGAGGTGATGGGTTACCCACCAAAATTTATAAAAAAACTTTGTAAGATATACTCCTTTCGGAATTATTCTCCACAATAATGGATGCCAAAAAACAAGGCCAACTTTCTCAATCGATTGTATGAATCGATTATTGTGGTGCTATTGAAACAGGGAACAGATCCTGCAGTAGTAAATTCTTATAGGCCAATTTCCCTGTTGACAATTGTTTTAAAAATGTTGACCAAAGAGTTGGCCATCTATCTAGAATTATAGCTAAATATGTGCATACAGACTAATCACGATTTATTCCCGATAGGTCGACTGCTGTTAATATATGCATATCATATATTAAAGTGTTACTAAACCACTATACGCAGAACATGGAGATGCAATAGTTTTAGTAAATATAAACTACTAAATACCTTTTCTCTTCAGCAGTTAGAGCAGTCTTGTGACTTATATCAGTGTCTGGGTAAAGCTTGTAGAAGAAGTTTTCATTCTACACTGATTGTCCTATGAGGCTGCAGGACCCCTACCCTCTGTTTGGACAGTGTTGATTGGCCCTGTGCTGATCACATGCACTCTTCTAAAAAAAAAAAAAAGACAAAAACTCTTTAACAATAAACACCAAACTTTTATGAACAGAAGGATTTTAAAAAAGGGATGAAAACACTAGAGAAAAGGACAGATATAGTGATAAGGCCGGCAGACAAAGGTGGAGGGATAGTTGTTCTATCCCTACAACAATACAAGTCAGAAATGGAAAGATTACTAAATGATACTGAAACATATCAGTTACTGAACGGTAACCCTTCCCGATCCTTCAAAGAGGCACTGGAACATATTATTAAAGATGGTATGGATGAAGGATTCTTAAGTAAACAAGAAGCAAGGTATTTAGTCCCCATGGTTAGTAAGATACCAGTAATTTATTACTTACCAAAGATCCACAAAGATAGTAATAACCCCCCAGGGAGGCCGATAGTAAGCGGCATCGAATCTTTGACATCCAGATTGGGGGAGTATCTAGATATCCATCTGCAACCTCTGGTCGCTAAGACTAAAGCCTATCTCAAGGACACCAAGCACACATTGCAACTCTTAGACGAATGCAGTGCACAAGAGGATATCATTATGGTTACAGGAGACGTTTCCTCACTTTACACCAATATTGATCATGAAGGTGCCTTGAAAGCAGTTGAATGGGCCCTGAGGAAGGAGAGTTTGGCGAATGATGGTTTTATTGCATTTATTCTTAGGTGCTTAGATTTCTGCTTACGGCACAATTTCTTTTGGTATGATAACACATTTTACTTACAGACCAAGGGAGTCGCAATGAGCGCTAAATTCGCCCCCAGCGTGGCAAACTTATATATGGCCAAATGGGAAGAGGAAGGTGTTTTAAATCAGGATTACGGTGCTATTTTACTATACAAAAGGTTTATTGACGATCTGTTGATAATTTGGAAGGGTAGTATGGATGCATTGTTAGCTTTGTTGGATTCTATGAATAACAATGATCTGAACATCTCTTTGACCTGGGATGTAAATAGAGAATGTATTCACTTTCTGGACTTAGAAATTTTTAACACCAGGGATGGCTTGATTACAAAGACGTTTTTTAAAGCAACGGATCGAAATTCCTACATCCCGACCTCCAGCTGTCACCACAAACCTTGGCTAAGTAATATACCCAGAGGCCAGTTCACAAGGATGAGGAGGAACTGCACGAGGATTGAGGACTATGATTACCAGTCTAACATACTCACCAATATGTTTATAGACAAGGGGTACCAGAAAGAATTCTTGAATAAAGAAAAGTTGGAAGTCGCTGGCCTTAGTAGAGATAATTTATTTAAAGATAGGGTTCAGACTACGGAAGAAGATGTTAATGATGGTATTAGTATGGTTCTGAATTATTCTTTACAAAACAATGAAGTACAAAAAATTATTCGGAAGTACTGGAATGTTTTGAAACAAGATGTCCACCTAAAAGAGATACTCCCAGAGAAACCCAAGATTATTTTTAAGAGAGCACCCAACTTACGAGATAGGTTAGTTCATAATGTGGTAGAACCACCCCCCCAGAAACCCTCAATGTTCTGGGACCTAAAAGGTTTTTATGGGTGTGGGAGATGTTACAGCTGCGTTAGGGTTCCTGGTAACAATAGAAAATTAAAAGAGTTTACCAATCCTAGAAACAACCACTCCTACACCATTAGAGATTTTATATCCTGCGACACGATAGGGGTTGTTTACGCGTTAAAATGCCCATGCAATTACATCTATGTGGGGCGGACTGAATATGAAAATGTATATCAGCGCACATATGACACAAAAAACTGGAAGCAGCTGAACACCAGGGTCAAACGATCAAATCCCTCCAAACCTTTTGATTTATCTGTGGGGCGGACTATTAGGGCTTTGAAAGACCGTTTAGAAGAGCACGTAAGGAATATACATAAGGGGTCTGACAAGCACCATCTACTCATACATTTCAAACGTGTACATAATCAAAGCACGCTTGGGATGAAATTTTGGGGGATAGAGGTACCCAAACGCCACTGGAGGGGTTCCAACTTTGTAAGAGAAATTAGTAAACGTGAATCATGGTGGATACACCAGCTCGGCTCCATGGCCCCGGGGGGGCTTAATAAGGAGTTCGATTTAAGATGTTTCTTGAGTAATTATTGATTTCACCTTTTTGTATCCCACCTAGATATCCATATTTTACAGTACTTAAAAGGTTTTTTATGGGTATACATAGTAGATTATGACGATTCGCTTGATTTTGATTGGATTCACTCTAGCCACTAAAATAATATGTTTGCACATTGGTGAGCGATTAAGCTCATATAGTGCCTTTCACAAAGCACTCCCCCATATTTATTGCTTTTCGATATAACGCTCTCCTGGATTACTTAGCACTTTTTAGATACTTAAATGATCGCCTGATTAACATTTATGGTATGGTTCATATAGACTTACTTTTCCCCTTTTACCATTTGGTGAGGCGGCTATTTTTTAGATGTTATTACTAGATAGTAATTGTGATATTCCAAGATCAATACGCATTTTCAGGAATACTTTCGTTTATATTTATATTTGTAATTTTATCGTATCTACTGTATTCCAGATGTGTATTTTTTAGGTTATAGAATTTTTTTTTTTTTCGTATCAATTTTCTATATTTATTTCAAATATTTTTTTAGATATTTATTTTAATATTTTTATTTAAATTTATTTTAATATTTTTATTTAAACACATATCTGTGAGTTTCCTATTACAGAGCAATAAAGGTTACAGGTCCCTTTAAGGGTTTTATAGGATCCCACAATGATGATTGTGCTGTATTACTGATGCGAGAAACATACTTAATTCTCAGTATGATTTTAAACAAAATTTTTTATATATATTTTTTATTGTTATATATTATGCCATTAGATTAGTACATTTGTAGTTTTTTGATGTTCCATATATTAATCGCTAGTGCAATTACCATTATTTGTGGTGTGCGATGTGGTGTCTACTCTGATGTGTGGCTCTGTCCTGGATTAGGATTATACTTATGCAGACAGGGTTAACACCGCTTACTATAGCTTTTGATTTCCTGCTTTTTCCTAAATATCAAGGCCGGGATACAGCGTCAGTTGCTGTTGTTTTTACATAGCTGGAGCCTAACACTAGGATGTCAGTGATCCCAGGCAAAATGGCCGCTGCTGTGACAGTATAAATTACACATGGAGCGCCCCTCCTATTAGATCCCCCAGATGAAGGCACGTATACCCTGTGCCGAAGACGCGTAGGGGAGGGGCAGGACGGAGCTTTCTACACACAGACAGGCAGAGGATTGTACACCGCACACCACAGGATTCATCTGTATTGCATACTTTGGATAGGATGGTGCACTGACGCACCCAAGCATTGTGAGTACCCTCCTGGAGGGATTGTTTTTATGGCTTTTCAAATAAATTCCTGGCGGTATTATGCTATGAGTCTCCTTTCTTTTATATATGTCACCATTTGAGCGTGGTACAGATCATCACCAGCAGACCCTGTATGAGCCCTGGAGTGGCTCTAATGCGTGTTTTGACACTGTTTAGCCACTGTGTCACACGCTCTAAGGTGAGCGCATTATCCATTGGGGGTCACTGGAGAGCACTGCAGCATGCCATAACGTGCACATCTCTTAAGAAAAGCATGAGGAATATTTAGCACTTTTTCATAAATACAAGCATGAGGAATGCCTGCTATTTGTTTGGACACTATTGTGCACTTTGATTTATATACTCTTGTGAATGGTTTGGACTGAGATATATTCATTTGTATGAATTGGTTTCGGACACTTTATTTATCAAGTAGCACTTATAAAGGATTTTTTTCTTTTCTTTCTCACATTTTTTTTTTTTTTTGCATGTTGCTTGTTACCATTTATTCATATATTCAATTGTGGATTTTAGTCACTTTCTTCACAGGCGTTTGACACTGTTTGTAATTTTCAATATTGTATAGATTTATTATATTCTTTGTTCAGGTATTTATAGCCTTTAGCGCATGCACATATATTTATTTTATTTTGGCATATACACGGTATGGAACGTGGTTAGTGTGTGCAGCTGAATTAGGTTCATTTATTCACATTGGAGGCATTAACCCATTTGTGGCTCACAAGATTTTAGCACTATTTTTTAAGAGACACGGAACAAGGTGCTTTGGGGTAGGGGGGCAGAGCCCAAGCTGCCTCAAAGCACCCACCCCCCCATGTTGAGGGCATGTGGCCTGGTATGGTTCAGGAGGGGGGAGCTCACTCATCCCCCCCTTTCCTGACCTGCCAGGCTGCATGCTCTGGTATGGATTTTGGGGGGAACCCAACACTTTTTTTTTAATTTTGGGGTACTACTTTTTTACTGGCATATGTTTTTTTTCTTTTTTATTCAGCTATCAGCAGGGAAGCCCACTGACAGATGATGACTCATTGGTTGTTAAGGACGTTGTGGCCGGCTTATGGCCCCGCTCCTTAACAACCAGCTTTTACTGCGCCCTGATTGGGCAAAGCTTTGAACGGAGAATGGATTGAACAGCCAATGTTCGGCCCGAACTCATACCCAGGCCTAACCGTTTGCCCAACTCTTTTCACAATGTAGAACAAGTATCTTTCTGCATCTCAGAAACGTACCCAACTTTCTATTACACATTGCTCATACCATACTCATCAAAAACTTTTTAATTGGCATAGGAGGAATACTTTTCTATGCCCACGATGTGAAAAGGATAATGGTACATTAATACGGTGTTTCTAAACCTTTTTTCAGTCAAGGCACCCTTTAAAATGATAAAAATAGTTTGTAAAAAAAAAATAAATAATGTACATTCTCGAGGCACCCTATTCTACAATGTAAAAAACTAAAGTAATTGTTCTACATAATGCAGCAACATCCACAAACATAGGTCACCCAATGTTAGAAGTGATTATTCTTGCAAAGCAAATACACCTTTGCATACTAGTACTGACTAGTACTGCAATGTTTCTCTTCCTCACTCAGCTAATGTGACCCCAGTACTGATGGAGAGGGGCAGGGGAGGATGTAACAAAGATGCTAGGCAGGCACGCAATGTTATTCCTATTAACCAATGGCGTCATTGTTTGTTAGGACGCTAACAGCTGGAAGATTAAAATGGTGTACAATAAAAACTTGCAACTTTGTACAACTAAAAGACAGGCTTGATCCACCAATTGGTTTGTATAGAATTTTAGGGAATTTTAGACATTTTTCAAAGGCACCCCTGGAGGAATCTGAAGGGACTCCACAGTGCCTGGGCAACCTGGTTGAAAAAGGCTGAATGAATACATATGATGTGGAGATGCCCCAAGTTGGTTAGGTACTGGACCCTTGTTTTGGACACTATTAAAATAAGGAAAATTGTTATCCATACTTACCGTAATTTTCCTTTCCTGGATCCTCCCCGTAATAACTGTAGAGCCAAATGTTTCCTCAGGCGGACAAGCCATATTAAGCTTGTAATGCCTAATAAACGGTGTTGGGCACACTCCAGCTTGCTGCTCTGCAAACTACCTCAGGGGCGACCTTCGTTTATGCCCAGGATGCTGCCATACCCCTCGTCGAATGTGCTTTGATCTCTGAAGGAGGAGGAAGGCCCAGCGTTTTGTATGCAATATGCATGGTCTTGATAAACCAGGAAGACACAACTCTGGATGTTGCTGGCATACCCTTTTTAGGCCCCATTGGGAAAACCTACAGCTGATCTTGTTTGCCAAAGCTTTTAGTCCATTTCAGGTAGGTTGAATCCACAGAGACCAGGTCTAACCTACTCCACTCATCATCAGCTGTATCCGCCCGAAAGGCTGGGAGAATGACCTCCCAGTTCACACGAAATTATGTGGCCACCTTAGGTAGAAAGCTCGGTATCGGTCTAAGGACTATCTTGTCTGGGAGCACCAAACAATATGGTTCTCTAGATGAGAAGGCGCACAACTCGGAGTCTCTTCTGGCCGAGGCCAAGGCTAGTAAAGAACAAAAACAAAAAACTGTTAAAAGCAATAATGAACAAGAGAAAGCTTGATCAAACGGAGGAACCAGCAATGTTCCCAAGACTAGTGTTAAGTCCTCTTTTGGAAAAAACTATTTCAATGGAGGTCTGATTTCTATGGCTGCCCCTAAAAAATCAGATCGCCATCAGATCGCCAACGGATGAAGAGCATATCTTGTACACGACATAGCCAACAAGGCAGGGATTTGACCTTTCAGGGAATTATAAGCTAACCCTTGGAGACTACTCTACAGAAACTCCAAAATGTTAGATACTGAAGGAGATCCAAGGTCCCAACCCCTTTCCGTATTCCAGATCCAGTGATAGGTTACATTCGTTCTGACGATCCTGTAGCAATGTCATTAATTTTATCTTCTTGCGGTTTGGGTGTCAGGCCCCACTCTGCAAAAGGAGATTTTGACAAGGAGACAGAGGGATTTGTGAGCCCAACTTTATCCTCCAAGCCAGAGGGAACCACAACTCCCTGAGCCAGTAAGGTAGGACAACTATTGCTGTGACCCTTTCTCGCTGAATCTTCAGCAGGATTTTGAGAGCCAATGGAAGCGGCGGGAACACATACACCAAGGGGAAGTTCCAAGACCTGGACAGAGCACCCTGACCCAATGCCTGTGGATGCTAGGTCCGGGAGAAGAAGCAAGGCAGTTGACAATTCTCCAATGCCATAAGATCTATCAAAGGCGTCCCCCAGACCCTGAAGATCTTGCGTAGGTACTTGGGGTTGAGGCCCCATTTGTTGTGATCCCCAAAGCCTCGACTCAAGCGATCTGCTAAAACATTGCCAGGCCCTGGGAGTTAAGATGCTGTAAGAGAGCCGAGATTCTTCTCTGTGCAGCGGAAGATTGACATGCCACCTAAAGGAGAGGGTGACTTCTTGTGCCCCCTTGATGAGACACATAAGCCACCGTAGTTTTGTTGTCCAAAAGAATCTTGACAGCTCGACCTCGCAACATAGGTTGGAACGCTAAGAGCGCGTCTGACAGCGACAGCATCCAATCCCAGGAAATTTGAACTCTTCGTCCCACAAAGGTACCATTGGCCTTGAACCTGCTGTCACAGGCAGTGTGCCCTGCAGCCTGTCAGACTGGCATTGGTCAACACCACTTTTGGTTCTGAGGCCTTCAACGGAACTCCGTGGGAAATATTGCGAGCTACTGACCACCAACCAGGGACCAGATTATCGGAATTGGCAGATGATCCCACTGAAGAAGAACGTTGCATTGAAACCTCCTTCTGCGCCACCTGACCCACGGGACTACTGGAACTGTGGCTAATAAAACCCCCAGATACTGCATGGATTCCTTCAGCATCATAGAAGGCCTGGCCATCACTGCTTTGTCTGAGACTGGATCTTCTGGACCTTCCTCTGAGGAAGAGATACACGACCCCGATCCGTGTTGAATTGTACTCCTAAATACTCCAACATTTGGGTCAGATGCATCTGGCTCTTCTGAAAGTTGATCAACCAACCGAAACGAGTTTGTGTTTTGCAGGTGAATTCACATGAACTAGAAGGAGCTCATTTGACGGACCCAGAAGTAGCATGTCATCTAGATAATGAAATATTTGCACTCCCTTGACCCTGAGAGTCACAACGACAGCAGACAGTAGCTTTAAAAATGTTCTCAGAGTCGTGCAGAGACCGAATGGGAGAGATTAAAAATGAAAATGAGAGCCTTCCACGGAAGGCCTGAGAAAGCGATGGTGAGATGCGTCTATGGAGACATGAAGATACGCATCCGCCAGATCGATGGAAACCATCCAGTCTCCTGACTCCACAACCGAAACGATCGTTTCCAATAATTCCATTTTGAATGGTGGAACCTTCATGTAAGAATTCAGGACTTTGAGGTCAAAAACTGGTCCGAAACCCCCTGAAGCCACTGGGACCAAAAACAGAGGGGGAACATACTCTGTGACCCAATTCGTGCCTTGGACCCGGAAGGATGGCCCTTGCTGCCAACAGCTCCCCTATATATCCTTGCAAACATTGCCTCCTTTCCAAATCCATAGGAAGTCCAGTTTCTATGAACAAGGTCTGAGGGGGCCTTGTTCTGAACTCGAGACGATAACGTGATCGAATGACGGCTACAATCCAGGCATCAATTTATGATTTCTGCAAAGGAGAAGAACTGCCATTTCCCAGACTTTCATCCAAACATCCATCCACCAGCTCGCTACCCACACTCTAAGGATGGATTCACACCCATGCACTCCCAGCACATTCCGCAGAACCGCATCACAGAATGTGTTCCATAGGAGACCATGATAAATGGACGGTGGTGCAAATCCGCAAAACGCAAAAAGCGCCAAAAAACGCACAGGTGCGAACCCAGCCCAAGTGCTACTGCCACAGGAGTGAGTGCTACCGCCGGTCTGCAGGCTGCTGTCCAAACTATACAACCTTTTTAAGTCTGTGTCTTTCCTTAACAGCCTCCACCAAAGGGGAACCAGTGCAAAAATCAAACGTATGTGATTCTGAGACCATCTCAGCCACAGATGGATCCGAATCGCTATCGACTTCAGAGTTAAAACTCACTGAAAACACATGATCTGAATTTGCAGATGGTGAAGATACAGCAGGATGAGCAGGATTCCTTGAAACACTCTTAAACCCTTCCTTGTCTGCGTGCTTAATTATTATTATACAGGATTTATATAGCGCCAACAGTTTGCGCAGCACTTTACAACATGAGGGCAGACAGTACACTTACAATATAAATCAATACAGGAGGGATCAGAGGGCCGTGCTTGTTAGAGCTTACAATCTAGAAGGGAGGGTCAAGTGGAAACAAAAGGTAATAACTGTGGGGGATGAGCTGATGGAAAAATGAAAATACAGTTGTTAGGTGTGGGTAGGTTAGGCTTCTCTGAAGAGAAGGGTTTTCAGGGATCGTCTAAAAGCTAATAGAGTAGGAGATAAGCGGACAGATTTGGGTAGGGCATTCCATAGGATTGGAGAGGCTTTGTAAAAGTCCTGGAGGCAAGCGTGGGAGGAGGTGACGAAGGAGCTAGAGAGCAGGAGGTCTTGAGAGGAACGAAGAGAACGAGTAGGTTGGTATTTAGAGACTAAGCTAGTGATGTAGTTGGGGGCAAAATTGTGGATGGCTTTGTATGTAGTTGTTAGAATTTTGAATCTAATTCTTTGGCCGAACGGAAGCCAGTGGAGGGATTGACAGAGAGGAGTGGCAGACACAGAGAGATTGGAAAGGTGGATGAGTCAGGCTTAATGTAGGATTTAACCTGGCGTGCTTTTGCAGCATTGTCCTGAGCCGTCTGATGTCTTGACCTCTCTTGGCTCGGGTCCGAGCGACTAAAGTGAGGTAAGAGCGAGGGAGATCTGGAATGCTGTGACAACAGGCATATATCCAGCTGCATGTGACTCTGCGATTTGTCATGTCTAGTCCCTTCTTTACTCTTTTGAGGCTGGAATGCTGATTTGGAACCTCTTTGCGGGAGTTTATCTCACAGTGGGCTCTTCTCTCTGTAAAACACAGAGGATGTGCTCTCTTTTAAAAAATAAATAAACAAAAATAAATAAATACAATTAAAATAAATGTTTCTATCCAAATCTTCAGTGCTTAAGGCAGCTAGGCAGGCAGGCAAAATTCCCCAGTCCTAGAAGGTACGGAATAATAAAAATACTCTGACGGACAAGTAACCCAGCAGAAAGTAATGAGACCTGGAAGGAGGCTTACCAGAGCAGAGTAGCAGATTGACCAGCTGGAGACTGAGATCAGCCTAGAGGACAGAGGCTGCTGCAAATCAGCAGTGAGCATTCTGGTGTTTGCTAGGCAACCCAAAGAGGAAGCTACCTCTGACCTCACCTGCTGAACTCTGAGCTTCCTGAAAGGAGTACATGTGGAGGCGGTGAACTACAAGTCTCAGCGAGCCAAACCACTGCCTGAACAAACAAATATGGAAGGAGAGAGTGCCAGCACCTGCCTAACGAAGGTATTTACAGTCAATTATACCGCCAGTGACCTTTGCCAGAAATACACAGTCATTTATGCTGTACCATACAATCCCAGCACCACGGGAATCCACCTCCCCAGGAGATTTACAGCCTTTATGGAGGGGTCTTCTGAATTGGGAGAGGCTGAACCTGACAGGATGGATGGAGAAGAGAGGAAAATAAATAAATGAATAAATAAAAATAAACTTTAAAAGGCGTCCAGAGTGAGGACAAAAAAAGAACACTGGTGTGGGCAGACAGCCGCCCTTTTATGGGCTAGAAAAGAGGTGGTCCTGGAGGGGTCAGAGGGGGTGGAGCTGACCCATAGTAGGCTGACATGGGGAGGTCCAGGAAAGGTATTTAGTATGAATATTTTGATGGATCCAAAGATATGTATACTGGGATGGCTGGATGGAGAGCTTTTTACACCACAGATTTACATGGCAATCCTTTGTCTGTTATTTATAGCACAAAAGCTTATAGCTGCTACTTGACACTTTTATCCTGTGAGTGCATTTGAATTTTTTCTTAATAAATGGGAAAACAGTTTTGCAATATGAGAGTCTTTTTGTGCCTTTTATGATTACAAATGTGGAGCTCTGGAGCTCTAGAGTGCTGGAGAGGAGACCTGGGTGCTGCTGATCTGGCTTTTATAAAGTGTTTTTTGACTTCCTTTATTAGCAGTGAGGTCCATCTCGTCAGGTAAGAAGACACCTTATTTGGCACGCTGGTGGCACTAGCGGTGGAAGAGTGTGGTTGAACTATTTGGGCAAGATTTGTTTTCTTTGACCACATTTTTGCGGATTCTGTCACAGATATTAACCACAAGTTTATGGAACTGAATATAGGACTTTCTGAACTTAAATTTTCCGTTGTAATTAAGCACATTATATGATTCATTTGAGATATTTAAATACATATATTTTTGGAGCGTTGCTATATTGGAGCACTTTACTGTATTGAATAGTCATAAAGTGTATACTGTATATGGTCAAAATGCTAAATTATATATTCTTTTCCATACTGTATTTCAGTTATTTCTAGACTACTCCTATTAGTCTGAATGTTTCATCATCAAAGTTTTCTAAACTTACATTTTGAAGAATCCTACACATTTACTTCCTATAGCTACAGTATGTGCCCTATGACAATGCATTGCTTGTGTAGCGCTGGTAGATTTGTAATCTACCGCTTGTTAGGTAAATTTTGTAATTTGTGCGTTAGGAAGGTTAAGTTTGCCTCTGTTCCAGCTTGGCTGACGTTGTGTGTATTTCCGTGCTGACCGGTGGGTGTCACTGTTACCACTGGTCAGGGTTGGAAAGGCAACGTGTTGAAGCGTATGGATGCTCCTCTGTCCTGGAGACAAGCTCGGTGGAGGTGGTCCTCCGAGTTGCATTCTGGGCAAAAGTTATTTATGGGACAGACGCCATATTTTGGGGTTCGTTTTACAGCCACCTGCTGGCCCTC
Organism: Aquarana catesbeiana; assembly: GCF_042186555.1. Taxonomy (NCBI): domain Eukaryota; kingdom Metazoa; phylum Chordata; class Amphibia; order Anura; family Ranidae; genus Aquarana; species Aquarana catesbeiana. Next base: position 442,820,131 of record NC_133327.1, read on the forward strand.
CTGGCTGACAAGTATGCGTTAAGGAGCTACCTCATGGTCCTCCGTTTGGGAGGCCCATGATGCTGCGGCGCAGGGGTGGGTCCAGAGGCTTGTCTGGGGCCTACCACCGCGGCCGTGGAATGGTCCTGAGCTGTCGGTTCTGTGTGACGAAGCTGGACAACCGAGGAGATCCCAGGGGAGGACCCGTCTTGGAGAGATCACGCGGCGTGCTGGTCTATAGAGGGGCCTGGTGACTCGGTTGGAGGACGTATCCGAAAGTAACTATACAGCATAGTGTTGCCGGCTCAGCGTAAAGGTTCAAGCACTGTGACTGACATTTCACTACAGAAAATCTATACATCCTGTGGCAGAGGATCGTACGGATTTTATTCCCAAACAAGTCTGTGGCAGAGACTTTGATTCGTGCTGCGTGCTGGCTGCTAGACCGGTGAGAGAGGCCTATCCAGACGAGCAGGGAGTGTGTACCACGAGGGGAGCGCATTCCATATAGTATTTGAATTCTACCAGGACATTTGTCAAGAGAACCCTACTAGAGAATATTTGAGTTTCTTCTGCAAGTCTCCTTTCCGTCTCTTTCCTGCTATTTCCTAAGTCGTTTGTTTAATAAAGCATTGAAAACGTACTCCAGTGTTGGTGCGTGTATCGTCCATCAGTAAACTCAACGGGACCCTAGACCCGGTGCCGGTGAAACAAGGGAAGCAGAGTGAAGGTAACAGACCCGCTTAAACCAGCAGCTCCACCGTGAGTTATTGCTACACTTGTTTCACACATTTCACAGAGCCTGTCTGCTGAACTAAAGAGGAGGAGGAGTTTCAGGAGGCATAGTTCACAGTGGCAGCTGGTGCTGTAGATTTCGAGGGCTTGGGGGGACCTGGTTGGGTGCTCAGTCAAACACCCCCCCGTTGCTCACTTGTCCCGCTTCCTGATTGGCGGAGAATTAGGAAGACAATAACGAATATTAATTCGCTATTGTCACACAACTGGGTGGGCTCAGGGCGCAGTGCTCTGTGCCCCGAGCCCATCCTTTTTTTTAAGCCAATTAGAGCCTCAGGCTCTAATCATGTGCTTCAAAAATGAAACAAAAAAACCCACTAAAAATCCATGTGTCCTGCATGTAGATTAGGGGCCAGGCGCATGGATTAGGCAGGTTGCCACCGATAGTACAGGAATCACTGGTCAGAGGCAGCAAGGTACCATGGAATATATAAATACATCCCTCAGCCTAGATCTGCCTTTATCACAAGACACAAGCAGAGTGAACACAAGGATTCCCAGGCAAATTGCCCAGGGAAACATCTGGTAGCCCAGGTAGAAAGGACATTCCTATGTAGCTGGGTGCAGTTGGCTGTCACTCAACACCCTGCCCCCCGCGTCCCCTAGCCAGGTGTGCCGTGGGAATGAGCACTGGGGCTCTGTGTTTGTGCTGCATGAGGCGGGTCGCTCTTTCTCCCGCTCGCCTTCCCATGCTGCTAACTCTCCTGCTGTGTAAATGGGCTGTGCAAAGGGGGGCTCTGTCTGCAGGCTGCATGGTTTCTTCTCATCCTGACTTTCCCTGCTGTGAGCGGCAGATTTGTATGAAATTCTCCCCCACTTCTGCTCTCCCCTCCTTCCTGGCAGTTGGATCGGATCCTGTCAGAGGGCAGGAGAGAGAGCCAATGGGATCATCAGAGAGGACTCACTGTGCAAGCACAATGCATGATTGGAATTGTAGTTCTTAAAGGGGCACTGCAAAAATGCTTGTTAATGAAGGCTAACAGGCGGTGGACTTCCCACAAATTCCCACAAATTCCCACAATTCCCACAAATCTCTGCACCTGGAGGAGAGCTTTACAGTTTTCCCAGGTAACTCTGCTGACATTATTGCAGTCCATGCAGGAGAGCAACTAGTACAGACCTGCAGTCAGGGTCTGTGCCTCACATTCGAGGTACCAGAGCCATTAGAGAGAAGCTAAGAGGACCTGTTGCTAAGCTTGCAATAGCAAGGGGATGGACCTGCACCTGGGCTTCCTAGAGCTGCTTTCAGAGACTGAATTTAAGAAAGAGATAGAGAGAGTCACTGTATCTTCAACATTGGAGTTGAGAGATTGCGGCCTGTGAGATCGAGATCGCTGGGACTGCTGAATTGGCTTAATACATTTAATTAATTATCTCTAAGCTGTTTCTGGCCTTATTCTTGTGCACTCTTATGCCCCGTACACACGTTTGGATTTTCCGACGGAAAATGTGTGATAGGACCTTGTTGTCGGAAATTCCGACAGTGTGTAGGCTCCATCACACATTTTCCATCGGATTTTCCGACACACAAAGTTTGAGAGCAGGCTATAAAATTTTCCGACAACAAAATCCGTTGTCGGAATTTCCGATCGTGTGTATGCAGATCCGACATACAAAGTGCCACGCATGCTCAGAATAAATAAAGAAATGAAAGCCATTGGCTACTGCCCCGTTTATAGTCCCAACGTACGTGTTTTACGTCACCGCGTTCAGAGCGATCGGATTTTCCAACAACTTTGTGTGACCGTGTGTATGCAAGACAAGTTTGAGCCAACATCCGTCTGAAAAAATCCTGGGATTTTGTTGTCGGAATGTCCGATCAATGTCCGACCGTGTGTAAGGGGCATTAGAGTGGTAGCCTACTAACCCTTAAGTCCACAAGTATAAACGGCTTTAGTTTATGACCAAGTGTGTCAGTAGGGGCTGAGCAGTTAAGAAAGTCGTTGCAAATTAGAGGACACATCAACATCAGTGGCTCTTACAGGGGTAAGCGCTACACCTCCATTTGTGAATCTGTCTCTGGGAGAGAAGAGGAGGCAAGTAAGCTACAGCAGCCATTTACAAGAACATTACAATCTAAAGTTTTTCAATTGAGAAATTATTTGAAACACGTAATACACTATATTACCAAAAGTATTGGGACCCATGCCTTTTTACACGCACATGAACTTTAATGGCATCCCAGTCTTAGTCCATAGGGATTAATATTGCGTTGACCCACCCTTTGCAGCTATAACAGCTTCAACTCTTCTGGAAGGCTGTCCACAAGGTTTAGGAGTGTGTATATGGGAATTGTCATGAAGCTTGGAATACTGAAGTATTTCTCCTTTGATTCTATTATACAGTGGGAGGAGGGGCTTCTGCCCTGTTTTAAGGCTAACCCCCTCCATGGTCTGGAAGGAATGCATTGTTCTGTGTTTGACTGTTTTTATGTACTTTAATTATCCCCTGGGGCTTCTCTGTGTCATTACACATATCAGTCCTCCAATTCAAGCTATCAGACCAATCCCTGCTGACCCTGTTTCAAGTCCTCATTGCCTCATGCCTCAAACCATTCTGACCCTCTTGGATCCACTTGGAGCAAGGTGGCTTTGTTCAATGGAGAGAAGAGAGCAATAGTTCTCTACAATCAATCTTCATTATGTACTATGCTCAAGCAAATGGAATGTCATTAATTCCATCTATCCATCGACACCAAAAAGGCATTTAACCATGTAGACTGGTCTTTCATGCTCATTGTTTTACAACACATATGCCTGAACCCAAACATTCTCTCAAGGGTTATATAAGCACCCTACAACTATAGTTAGAATAAGTGGGGTTACTTTACCTATCATTGATCTCTTTAGCAGCACCAGGAAGGGTTATCCCCATCTGCTCTTCATATACTTCCTTGAGCCCTCCCTAGCCACACTATGACGTAGGACAAAACTATTCATTACATATTTTATTACATGTAAGTAACCACTTACGCTCCCAATACTCATGCATAACTTCCATAAACTTGACCTCATCTCGAATTTCAAAATTAACTCAAAATTTTAAGCATTGATTTCTGTCCCACCAGGATCACTCATCTACAATCACAGTACTCGGTGAGAACAAATGTTAAAATATAGCTCAGTACTCAGATCTTTTTAGATTTAACTTCCAACTTCTTTACAACCAGATTGTGGATGACCTGTGCAGATGGAACAACCCTAAACTCTTCTGGTCTGGCCACATCAGAATCATTAAAATGAATGCTCCATACCATATTTTGTTTGTTTCAAATGTTACCTATTTCAATAGCTGAAAGTTAATCCCTCCCACTGAGCTATTGTATTCTGACAAATGGGAGGTTTCCCAGCTGTCAGAATACAATAATCACTGCCGGCAGCTATAGCCACCGGCAGTGAACACACGAAAAAAACTGACAGGCTGGTTGTACTGAAGTCAATTGATGGATCAACTTCAGTACAACCAGCCTGCCCATAGATGGATTGAAATGTTTCTGGTCTGGTTGCATCAGAATCATCAAAATTAATGCTCTGCCCCATATTTTGTTAATGTTTCAAATGTTGTCTATTTTCACTTGCTGCAAGTTATTCTCAGAATTAACAATTTATTGATTGATCTGGTCACATGAAAAGCCCAGAATCCAACTCCAGTTCTTAATCAGAACTAAAACCAATGAAGGATTGAGCTTCTTAGACATTAGAAAAAACTACTAAGCTTCATTATTTAATAGGACTTCGTATTGGACTATCGGATTCAAAAAAAGTGGGTGGATACTGAGTAAGCATCTGTGGGCTGAAAGCATAGTACAGTACTTTGTACACACAAGCCATTGTCCCCACAACAACCACTAAACTTAAACAATCATTACAATATACAATTTACTTTCCTTCAACCATGGGTTGAAAGAAAGAAAATTGCTCGATTTCCCCTTCACATTCAGTGTGGATGGGGGAATCCCTCCCACTGGGCTGTTGTATTCTGACAGAGAGAGGTTTCCCAGCTATAGCGCCCGGCAGTGATCATGCGAAAAAAAATGGTAGACTGGTTGTACTGAAGTCAATCCATTGATTGACTTCAGTACAACCAGCCTGCCCATAGATGGATCAAAATTCATCTGGTTTCTGCTGAACTGGGCACATTTCCATCCATCTATGGCTGACATTATAATTTGGACACATCATAACAAACTCCTCATGCCACTACTTGGAAACTCCCAAATCTTTCTGGGCCTTGAAAAAGTCTTCATACCCCTTGAAATTTTCCACATTTTGTCATGTTACAACCAAAAACATAAATGTATCTTATTGAGATTTTATGTGATAGACCAACACAATGTGGCACATTATTGTGAAGTGGAGGGAACATTTTAACTGGTTTTCAATTGTTTTTACAATTAAATATGTGAAAAGTGTAGCGTGCATTTGTATTTAGCCCCCTTTACTCTGATATCCCTAACTAAAATCTATTGGAACCAATTGTCTTCAGAAGTCACCTAATTAGTAAATAGGGTCCACCTGTGTGTAATTTAATCTCAGTATAAATACAGCTGTTCTGTGAAGCCCTCAGAGGTTTGTTAGAGAACCTTAGTGAACAAACAGCATCATGAAGGCCAAGGAACATTATATTTGGATCTTATGTGATAGACCAACACAAAGTGGCACATAGTTGTGAAGTGGAAAGAAAATAATAAATGGTTTTCATTTTTTTTTTACAAATAAATATCTAAAAATTGTGGCATGTATTTGTATTCAGCCCCCTCTGATTCCCCTAACTAAAATCTAGTGAAACCAATTGCCTTCAGAAGTCACCAAATTAGTAAACAAATACAGCTGTTCTGTGAATCCCTCAGAGGTTTGCTAGAGAACCTTAGTGAACAAACAGCATCATTATGGCCAAGGAACACACCAGACAGGTCAGGGATAAAGTTGTGGGGAAGTTTAAAGCAGGGTTAGGTTCTAAAAATATCCCAAGCTTTGAACAGCTCACAGAGCACTGTTCAAATCATCATAAGAAAATGGAAAGAGTATGGCACAACTGCAAACCTACCAAGACATGGCCGTCCACCTAAACTGACAGGTCGGGCAAGGAGAGCATTAATCAGAGAAGCAGCCAAGAGGCCCATGGTAACTCTGGAGGAGCTGCAGAGATCCACATCTTAGGTGGGAGAATCTGTCCAGGACAACTATTAGTTGTGCACTCCACAAATCTGGCCTTTATGGAAGAGTGGCAAGAAGAAAGCCATAGTTGAAAGAAAGCCATAAGAAGTCCCGTTTTCACTTGGAGAGAAGCTATGTGGGGGACAAAGCATACACGCGGAAGCAGGTGCTCTGGTCAGATGAGACTATAATTTAACTTTTTGGCCTAAAAGCAAAACACTATGTGTGGCAGAAAACTAATTTCACCTACAAAAGTCCGACAGCCTGTCCGACATACTTCCGGCGTACCTTCGGCGGACTTGCGGCAGACTTTCTTACGAACGGACTTGCCTACACACGACCACACAAAAGTACGACAGCCTAGTACGCGGTGACGTACACCAAGTCCGACGAGACTATAAAACGGAAGTTCAATAGCCCGTACGACACCCTTTGGGCTCCTTCTGCTAATCTCGTGTTTATCTCGTGTTAGTAGAAGTTTGGTGAGAGACGATTCGCGCTTGTGAGACTCGTATTTTTCAGTTCGTTTTAACTGTTGTTCAGTCTGTGCTTGTGAGGTTTGTATCTGCTTTTCAGTGCGTTTGGTCAGTTGGCATTGAGAAATCTTTGTTTTATTGGCCGCTCGTTCCAGATTTTCAGGTCGTTCTTCACAGGCCTTGCTGTTCTTCAGTGCGTTCTGTTAAGTGCGTTCTGACCAGCCGACCGTTTTGAAACCATGTTACCTGTACATACTCGTCGTCGAGCTCGTGCATTGTATGTGTTTGGTGCTGTAGTTTATTCTTCAGCCCAAGACCAGTCTATGAACAGGGCGAGGAGGAGTTCATGGACCAAGAATTGGTTGCTTCAGCGTGACCAGTTCTGTCACATGCCTTTGCTCCGTGAGATCCGTGAGAATAATCCTGAGGATTTCAGGAACTTTCTCCGGATGACGGACCCCGTTTTTGACCGTTTGTTGGCTTTGCTGACCCCCTATATCAGCAGGCAGGATACCTGCATGAGGCAAGCCATCACTCCGGAGCAGAGGCTGGTCGCTACCTTGCGGTATTTGGCCACAGGGAGAAGCCTGCAGGACCTTAAGTTCTCGACAGGCATCTCCCCCCAGGCTCTGGGTATCATTATCCCAGAGACCTGTTCTGCCATCATCCAGGTCCTGCAGAAGGACTATATTAAGGTAAGATATTTTTCTTTTATTAGCATCACATGTTCTTTTATGTAATCTTTGATAATGTAATGTATTTCTTGCTTCAAACACTACTTACCATCATTGCAATATAGTGTGAATGTCCCCTTTTTATCCTCACACATGCTGGATTTTTTTCCTGTTATTTTTTGTCATGCATGTATATTTTCCTTCAATAACCTCCCCAGCATGCAGTGATGGGAACATATCCACCTAGTCTACTCATTTTGAATGTATTTTGTTTGAGTGTATTTAGTGTGCTTATAATTAGCAATTAGCTAGATTTCACAACCCCCCCCCCCCCACCTAAACTCACTCCAAATAGTGTGCTGCTAATTAGCAATTAGCTAGATTTCACAACCCCCCCCCCCACCCTCGTAAAAATTTGCTTGAATGTTCTGTGGTGTTGATTTGTCTAAAGCAAATATATGTTGCACTTTGCTAAATG